>NC_055969.1:28221769-28239269 GCF_018492685.1 Alosa sapidissima
GCAGAGCGAGCTAAACTTCTCTCTCTGTGTCAGTGCACGTTTTCCTCTATTTCTCTCTCCCTCCCTCTCTCTCTCATTCTCTCTCTCTCTCCCTCTTACTCAACGTCTTCCCTTGTCTTCCCTTGTGCCAACTCTCCCTACTCCTCCCTAGTCCTCTCTAGTGCTCGGCCGCCGCTGGGTGTGGAACAATCGTTGGCTGTGAGCACCACTAATCAACATCTATTACTCCGATTTGTTTTGTGCGGCTGATGCTCAGCTTTGCCAGTGGCCTGGGGAGGCCAGCCAGGCGAGGGAGAGGGGAAATGAGCAGTCGTGAACTCCGTGCTCTCATGGGCGATTAGCACAGCTGTTCGGAGCAGGATCCACTCAAGAGTCGCACAGACAGGAACACAGCATCACCAAGGTGGCCTAAATCTCAACCAACATGTCAGGTCATGCGAGCTAATAAATAGAAATGTTTATTACTGTAATTCAATGAGATTTTATTGTTCTTGTCAAATGGCATTTTGCTGGTGTTGTATGTGAAGTGTTATATAATGTTGTAGGAAACACCCCACTGGAGAAAAAAAACATATGAATATTTTAGTTCACTGAGGAGGAAAATTGGGCCTTTGGGGAATTGTGATCCACTTTGGGATGAGAAGGAAGTCCAACTGTTGACTCATCAGTTTGTAATCATACACAAGTGATGCACAAGGCACAATATACACAACCAACAAGTGAATACAAATAAGAAATTAGTCAAATCCATTTCCTGTTTTGAGTACTAAAACTGTTGCTTTGTCAACATTTCATGATAAACTAAGATGATGAATCCGAAACATCAAAACAAAACCTTTACTGTGTGTGTGTGTGTGTGTGTGTGTGTGTGTGTGTGTGTGTGTGTGTGTGTGTGTGTGTGTGTGCGTGAGACAGAGAAAGCTAGTGACACTAAAAGAACAAATGGTTGGGAATGTGTGTGTGTGCGTACGTGTGTATATGTGTGTGTGTGTGTGTGTGTGTGTGTGTGTGTGTGTGTGAGTGTGTGTGTGTGTGTGTGTGTGTGTGTGTGTGTGTGTGTGTGTGTGTGTGTGTGTGTGTGTGTGTGATCGGTACAAGGCTTTCTTTGAATAAGGAATGTGACAGCTCTGAGCTAGAGTCCTGTAGTTGTTTCCAAGTTGCTGACTATTGGAATCACTGTGTGTCCTTTGAAGACAGAAAGTGCTGAGGAAGCCTAGCATTTCTCACCCAATGCAGAACTCCAGAGGAACATCACCGTAAATCTCTCTCCTTCTCTGCACCTGACACACCATGGTGTGCTGCCACTGAATATATCACATGGCAGCCCTATAATAACTCCTGCACATGCTGGGCCTTTATGTGCACCTTTTAGAAAAATTGGATGATAGCAACTGTGCCATCAAACAGCAACGCTCACCCCTCTGTTTGAGCACGAAGGACAATCCATCATCCAGACAGAGGTAATGGCAAATTTATGGCTAAATTAGCTCCTCCGCTGACTCACCTATTAATATGAAATCTAATCTCCACGCTGATTGCTTGTTTCTTCTGGGGATTGATGGGGAAATTATCTGATAATTACCTATGCTACTGTCATCAGGAACTGAGTCTGGACTGCTTGGACTATATCACTGCTACCTGTGATGGTGTACACCAAAATATGATTATGAAACCGAAAATGTCAAAAGTAATCATGTTCAAAGCTCTAATCAGTAACCCTGTTCAAAAATATATGTTTTACATTATACAGAGATATTTACTGATTTGCAACAATTTTATCTAAACATTCTAAAACTTTTATTCTAAATATTCAAATATGTATTTCACCACTTAAAACTTGTCCTGTTGACCTGTTGTGGGTAGGACAGCAACAAGGACATCTCATTAAAACCTACATTTTCCTTTTCTTTCATGTGTGTGTGTGTGTGTGTGTGTCTGTGTCTGTGCGTGTGTACGTTCATACCTGAAACATGTGTATCATGTAACCTGTAATGACAGGATGGACCTGTAGACTGTGTACATTCTTCTTGTTGTGCAGACATTAGACATTATGTCAGTCTTTCTTTGCTCCACATTACTATAATTGCAGTAAGACAGTCGGCTGGGACAGAGTATCAGATAGCAGATGAAAAACAGCTTATCACTATGCTGCCATAAATAACTTTACATGACAGAGACTCTGAGATATTTTCTCCTGGAAACGCTCTCCGTAATCTAATAGACAAAGGAGATTCAGCCAGTCAGCGTAGCCCTGGGAGGCATTTGCATCACGTGACCTGAGGGTTAAACAAAACAACACGAGAGCATAGCAACATACTGTACACAACATGACATGAGGATCAAGAAATGGGATGTATTTACAAGGCTGCGTTCTGAGAGACTATAAAATAAATATTTAAAAGGCAGATTGCTTTCTTGCCTTGAGTGTATCAGCACAGGAGGGGGCTTAACAATAAAGACTTGTCCACAGCCACGGCTAGTCCCTGAATGTTGGTTTCTAAGACCCCTCGGCGAAAAATGAAGGACAATATTATGAATGACAGTGCTACTGACAAAGTACAGGATCATGTGTTGTATATACATACCAAGATGACTTATTTTAAGAGTAATTATTTAAGATGTGAGTGTTGAAACATTTTAAATAGATCATTGAATTACCACTTTTAAGAAAGTGTTTTAATGCAATGATAATGTGCAGATCTATGAGTTACAAAAAAACTCAAATTTATCCCAAACAATGAATTGGCAGTCAAAGTAGCATCAAACATCACATCTCCATACTGCTCTCTGAGCCCAAACTGACTTTTAACATTTCAAAAGGGGGCTTTTGATACAATATCGTCTGCCTCTCACTGCGGCCTATGGGAATATAAAACACATTTGCTATGAAAAGAGTAAAAAGCTTTTGGGATTTGAACACTAAACTAGGCAGAAGAATTTGCATCTCTGTCAGATGTCAAGTGTTTTTGTCAGTAACCGTTTATCACGCTTGTTATTTCTGGCAGCAGCAGGCCTTCCAAAACGCCATGTGTGATGGAATGGTGGTCAGCCGCCGACCACTCAGAGCTCTGGTGTGAACAGAGGCCAAGCAGCCAGTCATGTCACAGCCACTGTGATGTGAGATCTATGTGACCAGGAAGGGGACTGACTCTCATTTTTTGTTGGTAACTAGGTGCTGCTTGTGCTATGTGTGTGAGATGTACACAGTACCACCCTCAATACATTCCCCCATTCCACCTTCACACAGGACTGAAGATTGTATGCAAATGATTCATGTAGCAATCAAAATAGGACAAACAACCCAGCAGGCCAAAGAACACTGCTCTTCAGATGTTTCACAATCACAATGAGAAACAACCCCCCCCCCCCCCCCCCCCCACTCAACAAACACAAAACACAACTAATGAATGCATGGAAAATGGAGAAAAGGAATACATCTTAATAAATCATATTTCTTTCTTGAAGTACATTTATCAGCCTAGAGAATCAATTATTATTTATTTGTAATTCTTTTGCATTTAGCACATGACATCACATTTTTCAAGTGATGCTATAGTCATTGGTTTAGTCCTTATGTCAATAGGGCTGAATAGGGTTACAGTATTTTCTTTATCCTGCACTGTGGATTGTAATAGCGTCGTAGACTATATAGTGCATCTGAAAGTTGTCTATGAAATAAAAACATGTAAAGAAAGTTGATCGTCTCTTCAGTGCCACAGGCATTTGAGGAGAAAGTGGCTTGGCAGGGTGAGGGAATATGCATGAGGTTATCTATTCTCTATGGAGCCTCTTCAACACCCCTGCTAATAAATCTAGTCATAGAAATTCAAATGAGCCATAACAAACTCCTCATGCACTCTTTTGCAAACACACACACACACACACACACACACACACAGAGAGAGAGAGAGAGAGAGAGAGAGAGAGAGAGAGAGAGAGAGAATGTTCCCAAAAGTCAAGTCATTAATTCAGTAGCCATAGCCCTTTACTACTGAACAGGTCAGCCTCTTTCAATACATCATTAGAAGTTATGCAAAAATGTCCAAATATTCTCCAGTGAGAAAGCTCTTATAAAAAACAATAGTCATAATGATTTTGTATGCATAAAATGTGATAGAGAATATATCCCACTAATGGTGGGGGGAGGGGGGTTGAACGGGGCGAGAGCTACTGCTACATTTGCCCCCCACCCCACCCTTCCCCCACCCTACCCTTCCCCCACCGTACCCTTGAGAAGGTGTCTGAGCTGCAGCCCAGGTCTGGAGGGCTGAGCCTGGTCCCCTCGTTATCACGGCTGGTGATTAAGTAAAAGCAGCGCTCACAGAGGCCCAGGTCCCTCTGCCTCCATTAGTCATGGAGATAATAGGGCCGCGTCCTGTACCGCGCCCCTCCGCTCTATCTGCAGGCCCACACATCACCCGCACACACAGCCTCCACGAGACGTCAGCCCGGCCGCCTATCTGCACGCCCAGATTAAAATAGGCCCAGCGTTCGCAGGAAACAACCAAAGGCCAGACTGCACCACCGCCTCTGCCACTGGACCGCAGCCGCCACCGACACAAAGGAAGTGACAGGGTGAGGAAGGTAGTCTTTCTGAGAACAGACACAAAAGATTTTTTTTTTCGTTTCAACTGCCGTTGTCAAATATGCAGCATTGGTGTTGTTGGGGGTGTTTGGATAGGGAGTCTGGCATAAAAGTTTTCCCCCGACAACATCCAAAGTTGCAATTTCTGAAATGACGTCATGCAGTTGTGTCAGGAGAAATAAAGGGGTGCTTTCACACAAACCTGGACAGGAAGCTGATTAAAAGCTGGACTGGGAACGCTGATGCGCCTCTGAGAGGCTAAGAGGCTAGAGACTAGGCCGCCAGTCTGGGCTTTTTGCGCTCCAGGTCCGCCGAACCTAGGTGAGCTTGGCAGACCTCGTCTGAGGTCCAGCGCCCGCGTTTCGCCGGCCTGTTCAACAACAAGCCCAATCACCATCAGAGGTCAGCAGCATGTGTGAATCACACAGACGCTCCGGTCCACTTTGAGGGGAGGCCAATGGTCATTGCTTTGCCCAGGCCCCAGCTCTGCCTGACTGGAATGACAATGAGTCGATGCACAAGTAGACTAATGAATGCACTGAAGAGAGTATTAATCCCTGGCCACATTCCACAGGACATTAACAGCACCAGCGCCACACTGCATGTCCACTCTCTGAGAAATAGAGACAATTGGCTCTAAACTATGTTCCCATAAGTACTACAGTCTTTTTCTCACGTGCTGACACTTTTCACCTCCCCACCCTACATGGAGATTTGTGAAACATAGTGGTTCAGGATTCATAATTGTGCGGCAAAACATTTAACAGCTTTAAATCACGCTTGTTTGCAGGTGGAGAGTAGAATTTAAATTTGCATGAAGCCAACATGTATGTAACATATAGTAACTCCCCCTATTTCCACCGGTCCCGTATTTCCACCGTCTTGCGTGTATGTGTCACTTAATATCCATTTCTATACAAACCAAGACAGCGGACTCCTATAGAAACACAACCACCCACAACATAGGTGTATCTAAATTAGCTATGTACCAAAAATGACATTTTACCGTGACTCGAGGAGCTGTAAACAGTGTTGTAAGGCTGCGTGTACACAACCGCTTGGAGCTCCAGTGGAATTTTAATTTCACGACGAGAATTCTCGGTCTAACCGTCCATGTGCCGTTGAAACGGTGTAAATAGGGGACCCATCAGGCCAGCACTATAACTCCGAGCGTGGTAAACAAAATCGGATATTTCAGGCAGTAAATGCTCCCGTTAAGAACCAAACCAGATTTTGTTCAAATCTACACAACTATGGCTACTGAAAAATGTAAGGTTCATTTAGTAAATGTTATTTTGAAGTGTTAAAAAACATCGTTGTTTTAGAATTTCTGAACAAAAGTGGTGATAATTGGGGGTGTTACGATACAGTAGGTGATACTATATCAGAGATCCATCAGAGAATTAGAGCTCAGCCTGAGACTGTCCAGTCTTGAATTTCCCATTGGGGATCAATAAAGTATCTATCTATCTATCTATGCTATTCATGTCTTAAAAAATAAAATATGGTACAAAAACGCTTGCAAGTGATTCACCATCATTGCATCACTGCTCCGATTGCATCTTTCCCATGATACTTCGATATCCAGTGCATGGGATCCTTTCATATCTAAGAGCTAAAGAGGAGATCAAAAGCGCTCCTCTTGCTGCAGGCCCTGTCTCTGGAGATGCATTTCTGGCAAGTACTTTCTGGTGTGAGGAGCAGTTAGCTGCTCTCGACTATCTATGCTTGGAGTGACCACCGTCACACAGCCAGACTACTGCCCGTTACACACACCCACACATACCCGTGCACACATACACAAATGAACAAACACAGTCAGGCGTACACACACGCGCACACACACACACACACACACACACACACACACACACACACACACACACACACACACACAGATGAGCCACTACCCACAGCATGAGGGGATCTTTATTCATTTCTTCATCAGCATTGATTTTGCTGTGCAGGGATTCCCTTATTTAGGCTTGCTATGCCACACAAACATGGCAAAATAAGCACCTAACTTCACAGGATGCAGTTCTACCAAACATATGTTTTTTAGTTTTTTAAAAAAAAGGCTCTGTATACCTACAGAATATATGATTTAAATATATTTCTCTGGTAACCTACACACATTAGTATATTTTTTCCATATCAAGGACAAGAAAATGAGTCACTACCTCAACACCTTTTGATGGAATAAATTAAAAGTGCTGTACATCAATGACTGTATTAGGGAAAATGAATTGAGCTATATTCATAGCCTGACTGGAAAGAGATTCCCCACCGCATACAGATGATGTGCGAGGGTGGTCCTGCTCTGGTGCTCACTGGTGCTGATGGGGAGAAGTACTGACATACATTTATAGCCTGAATGTGCATGCGTGTGTGTGTGTGTGTGAGAGAGAGAGAGAGAGAGAGAGAGAGAGAGAGAGAGAGTGTGTGTGTGTGTGTGTGTGTGCGTATGTGTGTGTGTATGTGTGTGTGTGTGTGTGTGTGTGTGTGTGTGTGTGTGTGTGTGTGTGTGTGTGTGTGTGTGTGTGTGTGTGTTTCATGTGGGCTCTCGTCCTCCACACAGGCAAGGGATGGGAAAGGCAAGAGCAAGAACCTGGGGCCAGCATTTACAATTAGGACCCAAGGGCGCAATTTCAAGCTCCGATCTCATCCCTCTGAAATGAGGAACTAGGGGCGTTTGACCTCTCTTTTCAGAGCACACACACACACACACACACACACACACACACACACACACACACACACACACATAAACAAACACACACAGCCAGAGAGCAAGAGAGAGAGAGAGAGAGAGAGAGAGAGAGAGAGAGAGTAACTTCATGTCACAGAATGTAACATTATCTATTTTGCTCTGTAATGTATGTAGTTTAGATCTATGCTTCCACAAGTAGTACCTGACCAATGCAATTACTTTACTGACAGTGTTGAATCATGTTCAATCTTGTATAGCTCTGAAAATTGCCAGTGCTGAATGAGATTGTAGCTATAATTCTATTGGAAAGGGGCAAATGTCAGTATTAACAGCTTTAAGAGATCAAGAAGATACCACACAAATACAAGTCAACTAATTGCAATTCAGGAAAGTCACATACACACTGTGATATTTCATTTGATCCTTTGGAATACTTAAGAGGGTTATCACAGAAGTGAAGATGGAATTATTGTTTGAATGTATCATTACAATTACAGCTTTTACAAAGAACATTGTACACAATATTGTGAAACTTGTAATGAATCCTATTTTGACCTGCATTAAAGCAACATTTCTTTGTCCAAATTTGGAATATGAGGCAGTCATCTGGCCCCAGTTGAATTGAATCTCACCTCTGCTGCCATATTGTTCACATTGCAATTTATCATATTTATGGCACCACAACTGGCTGCACTGCAATGCTAACTCTGATGCGATTTTAATCACTTTGGGGAATGAGCACAATGAGAAACCCCTTCCATTCCCACATAACTAGTTTAGCTGCATTGGCCCATGAACGTCTCGCCTCATGTTCTGTACTCAGGAGTGTGTGAGGAGGGGCCCGCGGTGCGGGGGATGCGAGTCTAAATGAAGACTGATCTCCACCTGGGCCATTATAATAGTGCCGGATGACAAACTCCAAATGGATTCCAACCTAAACTTAGACTGGTGACGGCATTAAACCTCCACCGTGTAACATCAAACAGCTTTTATCATATTGCCACCATCGACTGGTTTCTTATTAGAGTCATGACTCTTCAGTCAGGTTGACAAAAAAAGGCCGAAAGCAATTCAAATTCACATCAGGAGATAGGGTGGACTGCTTTCAAAATGACTTGAACATGTCAGATAAAATACTACTAGTGATGCAGAGGTGAGGATTTGGATAACATTTTCTGTTTTCAGTGAGATAAAGTGTGGGGGTTACACAAACAAAAGATGATACAGATTGTTTTTGGCCCGAGAGCCAGTGTACTTTTCTGAGGCAGATGACGTGTCGACAGAGACACCGTGGATGATTCAGCAGCATCCACCATGATTTCTGAACATGAAATCACGGCAGACAGACAAGAGAAATTTTGTAAATCTGTAAGTTTCATCTTGGCCCTGCAGCTCTCAAAACAAATAACACAAAGCTGTTGCGTAACTCCATCCTGACTGCACCTCCATTATTACCTAATATGTATGCTACACTAAATGACCACGGCAAACATGAGATAAGGCAAGAAGATTTCCCTCATGTCCCCCAAACTCTGTCTTTTGAGCTTTGTATGTTGCTCCAAGAGAGAAAATAAAACATATAATCTTGGTCAGACAGGGCAATGCTCTGTCCGAGAAAAGCTCTCTCCTTCTAAACCATAAGAAGCTTATGAGGAGCTCATTTTGTGCAGGGACCATTCTGGCTGGCTCACCAAAATCAGGTGGTGGCTCTATATCAAATTACTTTTTATATGTTAATGATGTTTTAGTCTCATCTGATCCAGTCAGGATAATGAAACTGATCTCATCCTTTCTGGACAGACTGCACAGAGCCAGAGCATTATCCTGAAGCTCTAAGCACATTATAAAAAAGCAGAGGTAACAAATCCCGATGAATTCATTTTGCATCACTTCATTTTGATGCAGTTAGCAAACAGGCACGTGTGAAAGTGAAGCTGTGTGAGAAAGGACGTTTCATTCCCATGGACAGCAGTGGGGTGTGGTGGGGGTGAGGTCTGGGTGGGTGACTCATCCTTATACCACTTAGTTTAGTATTTGAAAGGACTTTTGTGTGGTTTAAAAGAACTTTAATCCATAGCTGGGCTTGAGTTATAAGGTGATGTTTAACCTTGAGCTATACAAAGTGACGATAATTGAAGAGTGTAATCTAAGGATAGTGATATCAACAATTTAACTGAACCACACATTCACTGGCTTAAAGAAAATTTTCAATCCTTTCAACCAGCTGATTAAAAAAGGTAGCCATTCCATACCATGATTTATTTCTCTAGAAAGCCGTCCATTGATTTCATCACTCAGTCAGCTCTTAAGGAATATTGAACTTCTCAGGTTGTACATATAATGCAGTACTTTATTCTGCTTATCACTGCTTCAACACACCTTGGCTGGAGGACATTCCATGCACCCTTGAGCAGCCATTTAATCAAGCCCAGCGGCCATCAAAAGCCACTAGAACTCAGTGTCATTTGATGGGGGAAAAGGGAAAAAATCTCCTGATGAAAATCTGACTTGAGCACATAAAGCAGTCAGTCCAGTGAAGAGGAAAAACGAGAGTGAAAAAGCGTGTGCCACTTACCACCATGCCATTTAAGGAGACCCAGCAGTCTGGGGGGAAGTCCTGCAGGAGGGGCACCAGGAACTGCAGACAGCCATCCCAGTGGCACAGCAGCAGCATCATCCCGATCAGGTTAAAAATCCTCACCACCGCACTGGCCAGGTCATAGGTCATATGGAAAATCTGAAACATGACAAGAGATTGGATAAATATCAAATATATAAAATCAATAAGTTTTGAATGAAAAGGTTACAGAAATGTGAAACACTGCTTGACTATTCAAATATATATAGCATAATATAGCATGTAATATAATAGTGTGTGATGTGTCACAGAAGGCTGCTGTAACAATCTTACTGTATTCATAAAGTATATTTATAGTCCTCATTTAGTTCATCTACACAGATATGTCTCTAACATTCTAGTTATTAAATAAATGATATCTGGCAAATAATGAGATAATTGTGTAAAGATTGCATAAAACATTTGTGATGTGAGCTTCAGTAATGAGCAGCTGAAAAACACACAGAGAATTGCCACCCACACACTCACATACAATCAGGCACACTATTTAAGACAGAACACACAAAGACTCCACATGCCTGACCAGAATAAACAACTCTTATATGTGGCTTAGGTTATGATACTTGACCGCTTCTTATTATGGACATGATGTTCTGATACTCAAGATTCCTGCTGTGTCTTTCTGTTTTATTGATCCCATCTAGACAGTGTGCATGCATGCCAATTAAATCTCCATTTAACAACCAGGGCACGCCAGAACAAGTGATTCACAACCAGAAAATACAAAGAGATCACACAGATATCTGAAAGGGAGACAGCAAAGCCTAATATCTCTGATATTGCAATGTAGATAAACATCTCAAGTCAGAGAAATGGGGACTTATATTTCCCTCAGAACCCCCAAGGTCAGCAATCGACCTGACTTGGGCTGAGGACAAAAAAAATCCATTTTTACCCAGGAAGTAAATAGACAACAGACCAAAATAGGACCAATGAAGACAGAGAGATCAAGCCAGAAAGGGAAGGGGTGTGTGAGATAGAGAGAGATAGAGAGAGAGAGAGAGAGAAGGGGGGATTTTGTGCAAATCTCAGCTCCAAATGGACATCTTGAAATATGTAGTAAACAACCAAATATCACTGGCATAATACATCTGAGAAGAATGATGTGACTTCCATTCTATTTCCTTAAGTAGCTACTAACCAAAACCAAAAGTGTTTCATTTCTGCCATGAAGAGATCTTACACACACTCGTTATCTATGATAATTATCAGAATCAGAATAATCAGAAATTCATTTGGCAGATCATGCTAGTCTGAAGGTGTCTCCACCACAATTGTTCCCGCTGTACAGAGATGATAAGCTACTGTTAGCACAGATCTACATTAGAGCAATACTTCAGACTTGTGGTTTAATCAAACCAAGGATCTATATAAAAGAATGCAATCTGCACCATGGTTGAATGAGTCAGTATAAAAGAGGTTGGTGACATTAGTTCTGGACAAAGCCAACTCTATCATGCTGCTGTGAATGGGTCATAAATTCAGGCCCTCTCATTTGCATACAAAATCCATTATTTTTTCTGCTTATTATGCTTCCCACTTTGGCCCAAGCATGATTCTTCAGTGTGGGAGAAAGAGCTGTTCTGTTTCTGCATGATAAAACCAGTCTCCACACATCCACACGCCAGAATGTATGGTGGGCTGTCTTATCTTGAGTGTTGGGGTAATTGCTATTTACTTTTAAGGTGACAAGATTGCTTTCTCCATAAACTCACCAATGCATGGATTTTACGGTTATTTTAATAGGTTCAGTGTGGGAGCAATGAGGGAATCGTGAGTTAATTTTACATCCAGAAAAACCCACTGACAAGGGAGGCTTGTGACCTTTAGTTTAACTCAAGTTAGCCTCTTATTCAGGGCTGGAGCCAAGTTTCTTTTTGGTCATGCTCACTGGTCCACATGGTCTGTGGATTATGAAATATAAAAAGGACCAAAAACAACCATATGTTTACTCACAGTCTGGTTAATAAAAGTCATAGAATAGCTGATACTGTTAAACACTAATGTAAAAAAAAGTATGACATGATGTCAAATACTAGGTACTCTCTCCACACCATGTTTTGAATTTTAGGATCCAGCCATCTTCCACCTTAGCAAATGTTATTTTACAGCAGGATGACATTTTTGTATCATTAGCTTAATATCTTATAATGAATGCTTTATAATTATTATTTTGCCATTTATTCTCCTTGACATTTAGCATCACAGTACATTACGCTAAATCTGATCATGTGGTCACGAAAACAATGCAAGTGTATGACGTATCTGTAGTCCTGTTACTGTAATAACCATCTCGGAGGCTAAGAGCAAGAGGACAAGATATTGGCACTAGGAATTGTTTAGAGATTTTGTACAGTGACACCTGGCAACTCCAGACATCTCTGCCTGCATTTCGGCTGCTCAGCCTTGGGGCAGTTTCCCAACCAATTACTTGGAAGCCAATCCTCCATGTTTACATCTTGGCAGTGCACATCCTCAGCACCATATTAAATGTCCTGCTTCCCCCTGGTGCAGGAATATAGCCACCGGTGAAGACAGACCAGCACCGGCATTCATCAGGGAAATAACACCTTCACATTGAGGGGAACGTGCTGTGGTCCTCACGTGGAGGTGAACTGCAGCACAAACGGCCTCCTATGGCAAAGGTGATGACGTAGCAGGAAATTGATTTACACTCAAGGTTACTGACACAAGGGCAAACATCACTTACACAATGAATGGCTACTCTGGGTCAGCTATTAACCCCTGCTAAATGGTACGTATTACAGAGTCCAGGTTTAGAAAGTAAAACATCCACACTTTTCATAGGTTACAAATAACATTGGCTTTGGATTTGGGTTGGTCAAGAACTGACTTTAGATCAGAATTATAAGCATGAGTTAAAAAGTAAAAATCAACTATTTGCTAGTTAAATCATTGAACATTTTGGGCCCCATGTCAATATATAATATGATTCAGAAAGCTGGGCATTTTCACTTGAGATCTTGAAATACCACAGTAATTGTTTTGCATACAATAGGCTACATAATAAAGGGCTTAAGGTCAAATAATTTATCAGTAAATTTGAAAATCAATTTAGTATATTAATCTTCCGTTATATTGTGTTATATAATGTGATGTTTTCCTTATGAAGTAAGATTGTGGCATTAGAATAAGCAGTGACATTGTCATTTATTTTCTTTTCCTTATGAAGTAAGATTGTGGCATTAGAATAAGCAGTGACATTGTCATTTATAAGTGTATGATATATTCCTGCCTCTCTTTCTCTCTCTCTTACTCTTTCTCTTCAATACTATTTGTTATTGTTAGACCATCACCTCTGCAGAATTGTCTCATGCTTACCAGACGTTCGTCCCTTACCCCAAACCTCAGCTTTCTCTCCCTCTCAGTTCCCTTCTCTCCGTCCCCTTTGGACCTGTCCCTCTGCTTCCCACCCAGTGGACAACCCCTACCGCCTCTCAGCTTGACACTTGACCGTGACGCAGCACCAACAGACAACCTAGAGGATAAGGAGCCCTGTGGTGCCCAGCGCAGGTGCCCAGACCTGTCCCTCCGTATGCGGCCTCCCGCAGAGACCGCTGCTGACACTGCGCCGCACGGTGCCCAGGCCAAGGCCGTGCCAGGGGCAGAGGCAGGGCTCAGCGGGTTCAGACAGGGCGTCCGAAAGCTCTGCGCGGTAGCGCTGCCGTAACTCCATTAATCTCTCACAGCCATTCGGCATGGGCCCGGCACAGCACGGGAGGGGACGCTAAAATTAGCTGCAGCTGGCTCCGAGGGGTGGAAGTCTCAACAGCTTTTTCCCAACTCAAGCCTTTTCATCCTCTTTTCCTACGGATGCAAACACTGTTTGATTACACACTTAGACACACACCAGAGAACAACACATGGGGGGGGGGGGGGGAATAAGAGAGAGAGGGAAAGAGAGAGAAAGAGAGAGAGGGAAAGAGAGAGGGAGGAGAGGCAGATATTCCTGCAGGACCCCTGAAAAAAGTGATAAACAGGAAAGAGCACATAGGCCTATTTGAATTGCTAATGTTTCACACTCTCCACAGATATGAAGAGCCCCTGACAGCCTGTCTGCAAAGTCTGCGTCAACGACAGATAATTGAAAACACAACAAAATAGACAGAGAAGGGAGAGGGGGGGGGGCAGGGGCAACCAAAGAATCAAAGCTGTGGAGAATGGCGCTGAGCATCCTCTTGTGTTTAGCTTAGCAAGGCCTTAACAGCCTCTGTCAGGTTGCACCTGCACAGGCTTGGGAATAACCTTGTAGCCAAACCGCTTCCTCCCAAAGATAGTCTGCACAATTTACACTCTCTGTTCTGTCTGCATAGGAACACTGTACAGTATAAACTATCAACATCAGTCTTGACATGACTTGAAAAGTCCTTTTAAATATGCCTACACAAGCTGGTACATCCTGACAGGTTTAACAACCTTTAACAACAACAACAGTCTTTTTGTACTGTAACATGTTTACTGTACCCCCCTCCAACCTGTTGTAAAACGCCTGTCCCATAATGCAGATGGATTAGAAGGGCTATAACATTGGTTTCCTTGATAGATTTGTGTACAAACCCCAGGTAATCCGAATTAATGAGTTTATCACATAAGGTGCTACACCAAACACACAACAGACGTGTCTTCATTAACAAGGTCAACATAGCACCATGTGTGTGTGAGTGTGTGTGTGTGTGTGTGTGTGTTTGTGTTTGTGTGTGTGTGTGTGTGTGTGTGTGTGTGTCTGTGTGTGTGTTTGTGTGTGTGCACTCAACAAAACACATTGAGAAGTGAATGGGGAGGGCATTTGTATCAAATATTTCCGAAAGGAAAGTGGTCTGTGTCTTTTGTTTTGCTGAGCACTGATGCTAAGTTGTGCATTTTGCTAGTGTTGAGAGGACATTAGTTCTCATGATTGCACAGTGCTTCTGAAGAGCACATTACACTACAGACAGGATTTTCCCATGGCTGTTAGCTACTGTTACACGGCACTCTGTATTGTAGGGTTTGATTTAAGTGTATTAAACAGCCAATCCCTTAATACTTTGCACATCACCCTGGCAGTGAAGTCACCAATGGTGAAATCTTCTGGATGATTCAACTGCCAACATGCTTAAGAGTATAAAACACATTTAACCAGCCTTGCCCCATGTCAGCAGAGAAAGTGGAACTTGCAGGATCATCAAATATACGATCTCCATTTTTAAATTACACACAGCAATGATTGACCTCTACGAAAGGTTATGAAGGATTAACAAGAGACTAATTTGCCTGGATTAAATCCACCACTCGTTATTACGTTGGGAGATGACAAACTGTTTCCAGGAAAATGGCTTTGGCTTAAAATCCCCTTAGTATACTTTTGTTACAGAAACAATAGTTGCGTTGAGTGGACTATCTGAGACATACTGGAAATGAGGGGCAATTTTCAGTTGTGTTGTTGGCAATTCAATTTCAGTTGTTTGCTCGGCTTGCATGCTTGGGAAGAGATGTGCCTCGGGTCACAGACCTAAGAATCCAACACACCAAATGAGGCAGAATCCATCTCAAGAGGAGGAAATATGACTCATAGTATTTTCTTTTGCCCTTTCCGCAGCTTTTCGTCATTAAAAAGAGCGCTTCTGTTTGCACCCCTCCATTAAATAAATCATGCATGTGACATCACGGGCTCTTTCAGAGAGTGTGAAACTCTGCCGAGCCTCCTGCCGAGAGGCACAGAGAAGTCGACCCAGAGGAGTGGCTCCACAGCAACATCTAGCGCCTGCCATGCGGCCAATCAGCACGCTCGCCGCCAATAAACCATGTGCTCTTCCACAGCCCAGTGGTGATCACCTGAAGCACACCAACACAAAGACAGTCTAAACCTAAACGCTGTGAATCACTGGTAGATATGCCAACTCATTTTGCAGACTTATGCCATTGATTCTCTAAGTACAGTTTTCCACAGCTTCGCCTATGAAAAAAAGCCTGCATAGCTCACCAGCTGACCCAAGTGTTATCTGAATACTGACATCCCACATCATTTCCCTTCCACCTACCACCTCCCTGTTTTCTCCCATGAGTCCCAGCCAGCTTCATGCATATGGAGGAGCCCTGATCACTGAGGATAAGGCATCCGCCCAGCACTCCGAACAGAGACACCACTATATCTATCGCTCTCTTATCAGCATTAAACTAATTAACTTCAATTCATATGAAAACTGATCAACTCTTTCCTCAGCTCAGTAGTTCAGTAAAGTATTATAATATGGTTTATGGACAGTACTCTAATCCCTGAACGCAGTCCCTTTCTGTGCCATACAAATGGCATATCAGTGCAGACACCAGAGGTTTTGCTTGCCTTGTTTGATTTAGCTGCTAGGTGAAGTCCTTCTCGAGCAAAACTGACCTTGACATTAGCTGATGATAATAATTGTGTGGGGAAGGAGATAATTAAAGATAAGGTAATCAATAGAAAAACAATTAGTCCCTGACATCAATAATGCACTGTAGTGTATTGTAGATGAACGCTGAGCTGGTTTTAAATCAGAGCAAGGAAATGCTTTAGAGGACTGTTAAATGTGCACCTTACTCTTCTTTCACCAAATTAAGTGCACAGAAGAAAGAGGCAAGACCAATCAGACAGCAAGAGCTTTAAGTGTATGAAATTATATGTCTAATACATAAAGTCCATTCATCAGATTTCATCACTTTCATCAGGAATTATCAGGGAGAGGGGGGAATCAACTAGGGGACCAACATTAATAGAAATAGCCTGCTGTCTATGCCACTGTGCATTATTTAAACAAATTATCCTTTGGAATAGGTTTGAATGAAAAGTGACATCATTTTAAAAAGCCTCTCATCTCTCATTTCATGTTTTTGTTTATATGAGGCCCCCTAACTACACACACACACACACACACACACACACACACACACACGTATATTCCCAATCCCCAAGACTTTGATTATCTTTTCATGTTTCTGTATGTTTGCTGTTACATTATGTCAGACAATCTTGGAGAAAAGAGAGAAAGCCATCTTGCCAGGTAGTGGACTCACCACATCCCCATAAATCATGTCAAAGATAAAAATGTCAAAATCTCACTCTTATCCATTCATCCATCTATCCATATATTCAAAGGTCTATTTATGTCTATTCAAGAATGAATAAATTGCCTCAGCAATCGATGTGCTTGTGTCCAGTGCCCACACGGTCATCTCAGGGGGACTTTGCCATTGAGCATTCATCTCTCCCCTCACTTCCCATCCTCCCCTGCACACTTGGTCAGCTCCGGGGCGGCGAGCAAGCTGCACATCTATTTTGGTCGCGTGAGCGTGATAACCTCGACTCCACTGCTCGCTTAATCTGTTTCCATTGCGAGGCGCAGCCTGCACTAGAGGCCCAGAGACACAGTCGGGGCTCACATCCTCCACACGGGCGCTCACAGGCGGCCGGGCTGCACTCAAGAGTTTACGAAAAAAACAACATGGCCAAAACCCATGACTTGAGGAAACTCAACAGCTTGACACTGAGCCATGCATTGATGTAAGATTTATGTGGAACATGCCAGAGTCAACACCG
>NC_055969.1:28241769-28331769 GCF_018492685.1 Alosa sapidissima
AAGCCTTATTATTGGGGATTATTGGGGAGCTGTGGCACAAGCGGCAGTGTCCATGCCACTGCCACATTTAGGTACAGGTGCCCGTGGGGTTCAGATCCCACCTGTGGTCATTTCCTGTTCACGTTCAGGCAAAAAGGCCCAAAAACCGCGGTGCTAGTGCTGACAAAAAGGTCAACAATTCACTGTGGACATTATTCTCTGTAAAGCACTTCATTGTATACTTGACCTCTGAGATCTACCAGCTGTTGTGTATTGATATATCTGCTGATACTATTCCAGGGATATCCATCAGTATCTGTTTTGGAGAGATTAGAGGAACTTTAGTACAATTGTATTAGCATTACCAGTAAAAGTGAGCAGTTTGTGAAATCTAATTAACCTTTGAAAATTGGCTTCAAACACATAAAACCTCAATTTGGACATATTGTCTAATATTAAAATAAGTAAAATAACTACACAGGCAGTTTAGATGAGTGAAATGAGAGACAGGCTTGTGTACACAGCTACTCATCCAGTCTGCATCTCCACATTAACTTCATTACAAAGAGGAAAAGGCGTCAATTGGGCCTAATCACTTGATGTATTACAGCATCATCTCTGTCTCTCATGCATGTCACAGTGTCACCTTAAATGATGATATCCATAAATATGGGCTGCAATGGAACATTCAGCCATGATTAAACATGCATTTCAGCATGAATCTACTCTCACTGCCTCTTATTCTGGAGAATGCTCGACTACTTGCTCCAAAACCTTATCCAACCTTTTCAATGCCTTCATCTACTACAAATCACACAGACCCCTCCCCCTCCCCCGTGTACATATTATGTCTCAATAGCCTATTCACAGCTAATTAGCCAACCTACCAGTAGATAACATCAAGCCCATCTCAAGGGTGACCAAGTGATCAAGACAATAAGCAGGATTTTCTTTGCTCTCTCTCTTTGATGCAGGCAGATATTTGCATTCCAGTTAATCAAAAAACCGGCATTTAGAGTTATTTTGCTGTAATATCCATGCAACCACAGTAAGGGCTTACAGACCTTCCAATCCTTAAATAATGAATCATATTTAATTAATAATAATTGAACAAGTAGCAGAATGACATAGATGAGTTGAGAATCAGACTGACTGTCTGTTTACATGGCTTGCCCGCAATGAACACTAGTAATCCCTAAGGATTAGCACTAAGGTGGAGGCATTCCCTACAAGGCCATGGCTGAAGAGAAGCTACACGTAGGCTATATGTGTGGATGCTACTCAGCATCTGTAAAAGGAAGTATTCATAAAAATGGGACCTTTACCAATATGTGTCCTTGTGTGAATCCCTACACTCTGCACAGTGCATTCAATTGGGAAAAACGGTCTGGTATGGAGAAGCAGGTGTTACTGGCTCGGCTGGTATGACTCAGCATTTGTGAGCACTCTGTGCTTGGGCTGTGCGCCTAGCACAATTACATATTACAAGAAGGCGGGTGTTTCAAAGGCACCCAAAACCTGGTCAGGCTAAAATTCCAGACGGGAAAGCCTGAAGCGCTGCGAGATCCCGTACTATAGCTGCAGATCCCAGGGTGGGAAAAGCAGGAGTAGGGTGCAAAAATAGCTTCCGTTCCAAAAATGGAAGTGTCCAAGTCCGATTCCCCTTGGCACAGCACCACGCAGCGAGTAGCAGAGGATGTACTCCCAGTAATTGGATCTAGAATAGCAGTATCTCCTCAAAGGAACCTCGAGTGAAAATATCTTTGGCTTCTCTTTAGAGGGGGGAGATATAATGAGCACAGCATAATCTCTTCGATCCTCTGCTGATGGTGTGAAGACCATTCACTTCTCATTCTTTTTTCTCACTCACTTACACACATGAATACAATATTATTATTATTATTATTATTATTATTATTATTATTATTATTATTTGATAATAATAATAATAATACAATTCATTTGATTAAAAATACCAGCATGTGCTTACACTACATTCCAAAGTTTGTGAGGAAATATTATGCTTTTATGCTTCTGAAGCGCTGTCATTTTGATTGGACTGCTAAATCTAAACATGGCGGCTATGCATAGACAGGTACTCACAGACTCTATGCAGCCTACCTGTAATCATGAGCAATAAGCTATTACAATGAATTTGACTGTGTGACTAAGGCACTCAGTGTTGATGACTTGGAAAAAGTCTTTAAGTGGCTGCATGGATGAATACAAAGTGCCAACCAATTCTCAGTCCTTGAAGCCATATGTTTTATTTATGTATTTATTTATTTATTTATCTGCTGGGCATGAGGACATTTACATTTCTCCAGGCTCTCCCACAAGCCGTCTTGAGCCCCAGCGGACGCGGTGAAGAGCGACAAGCGCTTGTTTATTTCTGCCAGCAGGAGATAGCTGGGTGATTGTGCTGGCCGAGAGCACATGGAGCACTTTTGGGGAGATGAATTGTTAATTGAGAGGAACTGCAGTAAAATTGCATTAGCATCGCCAGAGAAAGTGAGCAGTTTGTGAAATCTAATTAACCTTTGAAAAATGGCTCCAAAAAGCATAAAAAGGCTCGGTGGAAACATTTATCTATCATGACACACGTGTTCACCATCAAGCCGGTGCCAACACCTCCGTTCGACAGCATCCAATTACAATTATGGATGCAAACTCTGGCTACGTACACACGTCAGGCTCAAAAACAGATTTAATATGGATGACTAAGGCATGGTCTGCGAATCTGTGTGCCCTCCATCTGAAATGTACTGAGCATGTCTGGGGTGGGATAATAATAACTCCATATAGCACATGGCCTGGCTGTGGCTGGGGATTCCTTTGGCTTGCCCAGAGAGGGCTGATTGTTCCCTCTTACAGTATGCGATGAGGCAGATGAGGCAGGCCGCCTAGTCACATACATGCACCGCGTGAGGAGGATTTTCAGCTCCTGAAGACAGCAGCTTTCACACGCAATGATGAGGACGGAGGGGGCGGGTCTGTTCGGGCTCAAGAGGCTTGTGTCTGCAGCTGCCAGCGCAATGCTGGCAATCTCGCAGCCAATCACGCTCGCCTCTGCGTGCTCGCTCACGTTCGCCTCTGTTTCTCTTTCTCTCGCTCTCTCTCTCTGTCTCTCTTGTTCTGCCTGCCGTGAAGTGAAGTGGTGCCACCCACATTTTTTTCCCTTCCTGTTGGGTTTTTTTTTTTTTGAGTCGGTGCTCCATTTATGTCTTGGGCGCTATTCTTCTCTGCGTTGTGGAACGAGACAAAGAGACCCTGTTAAACAGTGCAGTCGTGACAGCTGTTTGCACTCCACTAAGGAGATTCATTCACAGTATGGGTGTCTCTGGCCAACACAGGTCTAATGAGGAGCGCAGCACCTCTCAGCACAGCTTGCAACAACAACATACCCTGACAAATGTGCCCCCATCACCTCTGGTGTTTATTAAAATCACATTCTGACTGTTACAGGGCTCAAAAGAGCACAGAAGTGTAATATGGCGTCCGCCTCTGAGCCAGCATACATTTTTATTGGACGCATTCCTGCAACATTTACTGCAAAGTAAAGTGGCTGACTGGACAGGAAAACAGCCCGAGTGATTCATAGTGTCCTGCGTGGGCCATCAGTATATCTGGCCAATGTGACTCACCGGGTGGCACAGGTTCCCTGTCACAGGCCAACAGCTTAGAGATCTGGACCTGTCACTTCTTAAAACCCTCACCCCTCCGGGCCTGTGCGAGTGCTGCCAGACATGCACTGGGGCTCTTATCCCTGACGCTAGCTGGCAGAGTTGCTGAGGCAGCTAACACGCTATGGACTTACACACCTTCACCTGTCAGGACCTTATGCCTCCGGTCCCAAACAAGGCACGAGCCAAGTGGCCTCATTCCACTCTCTTCCTCAGACTGGTAATGCGTCTTTGTTCCAAGGTGTTCTAGAAAACTGGAAAAATCTTGCCTGTATAAAAACATTGCATGATTCTAAAGTTCTAAATACTTTTTTGTAAGAGTTTAGTTGGAGAAACAAAAGGTTGGAGGCAATAGCAGAGAGAGAGGAAGAGCGAGAGAGAGAGAGAGAGAGAGAGAGAGAGAGAGTGCAAGAGAGAAAGAGATTGATGTGAGGTTTTTTTACTGAGAGGTTAGTCCTTAGCTGAGCCCTAGAAAGTGTCCCCAACATCAACACTGTCCTGGAAAAACTGGGCGAAATTAGGTCTAACGGACGACCTCAGTGCAGATCTGCTTGCATACTTCACTGCCGTTAAATACTGCTCCCGCCCCTAGCCGATGCCCCTGTTCAGTCAACGAACTTGATACATAGGTCAGTTGGCTCAAATTTTCCCTTTTCAGATCAATTTACTCCGCCTAGTGATGGCTCATTCCGCCTGCCTGTCTGCCAGGTGAAGAGCCTCTTAAAGAGGCAGCGCTCCTAAGATGCTCCAGGGATCTGCACGCTGTCTCCCCTAACCTTTTCCCCAACTCCTAGAGACGGAAAAAGGTAAACGGGGGCTGTTAGGAAACAGTGAGCAGCTCTATGTCAGGGGATGCACCGGCCATGGCCTGGAATAATGACTGTGCTGGGCTGTCACCTACACCGTGGGTGAGCAGCTGTGTGTGTGTTTGGGGTACGGGCAGGACCTAACCTCCCCACCTCAAACCGTGCACCGCTAATGTGCGGCAAAAGAGCTGGTGTGATGAGACAGATGTGTCTGCAGTCACCATGGGGATTCATTTTCCAGCATCCACTGCATCTGTTCATGTGAATGCTAGTTTTTTTCTCTCTCTCTCTCCAAAGCCAGATAAGTGAGCACTCTCCATCTGGTTCCTCATCACTCTTCCTGTCTGTCCTTCCATCAAGTTTATGTGACTGTTGGCACTGATCTAAATCAAAAAGTCATTCGAGATAAGCAGTTAAGAGCAATTCAAAATCTTTCCATCTACAATGAAAGAAATGGGTGGGGGGAGGGGTATAGAAAATTCTGTATATGAACACAAATACAACAGATTGTATAACATTAGTAGTCAGAGGCATCTACAGTTTAAGTCAACATGATGCTCTTTCTTTTTAGTTTCCCTAATGGATGACAGGGGATAAAAACGAAGGCTTAGCTCTGTCTCATCCCACAAACAGAATACTTATATCTTTCTTCCATCAGTCATTCTCTCTCTCTCTCTCTCTATCTCTCTGTCTCTCTCTCTCACTGCAGAGTGGGTGTGCCCAGCAGGAGTGTATATCCGGTAATAGGAATATTCCAGTGCCTCATGCCCATTACGATGGCTGTCTCTGTAAATAGACTGTTGGATCCATTTAATCCATAATAATCTCACACGATGGCTGAAAGTAAAAAGAGATAATGCTGGCTGCAGAGGTCGTCCTCATTCAGATGGGCACAACAGACAAGCACAACGGAGGCATATGGCACCTCTTCTCTGCAGTGTTGCAGTCAGGTGCAGTTTGTCAGACTGCTCCTCTGAGACTATGGTCAGCAACACTGGCGGACCACAGGGGACTGTGCTTTCCCCTGTCCATTCACCCTTTCCATGGCCCCTGTGCTAACTGTCTCAAGCCAGTTCTATTTCCTGAGGATGCTGGGGTCCTTCAACATTTTAAATTGTTTGTGAACAAAAAGTGATATTGCCTATTGGACATGACATTACCTCTCTGCCCCTACACTAAATAACATTCAGATAGACAATTGACACCTCCATGGACATACTGATATATACCATAGCATTTCACTTCATCACCTTTACTGACACACACTCCTTCAGGTTATAGTATTATTTCCCTGTAGAGATCTGGTGGTTACACTTTCATTTCACAGCTGTAACTTCATTTCATCTATCTATTTATCTGTCTATCTCTATCTATCTATCTATCTATCTATCTACTATGTAGTCCAGGCTCTTTTGTTCCTTTACAACAGCCCCCCCCTCACAGCCTTATAATGCCTGTATGAGTCTTCACGGTTATGTGCATGTATAACCAATCGATAGATCTAATTCTACCCAAACAGTGTTTTAGCTGGAAGATAACGAGGAGAGGAGAGGAGAGGAGAGGAGAGAAGAGGAGAGGAGAGGAGAGGAGAGGAGAGGAGAGAGTGTGTGATTTATCACTCCCTGCAGCACCAACACTGAGCCCCAGCCTCCTTACACGGTTTTTCCACAGTGGTTGGTTTGCAAGCAGCCCCACATGGACGTGCTGCTGATGGGGATTGTGGACAGCACATGAGCATGGCTCAGAACTCCTACTTTAAATGCAGCTGTGCAGAGCAGATTGGGGCATTTGGAGAATACACGTGCACGAGCACACACATACATACCCACTCACCTACGCACATACAAAACACATGTGTGCACGCACACACACACACACACACACACACACACACACACACATACATACACACACACATTTACAGACACACAGACACACAGACACACACACACACACACACACACACACACACACACACACACACACACACACACATACATACACACACACACATTTACACACACACACACACACACACACACACACACACACACACACACACACACACACACACACACACACACATTCTGGAGCTGTGGCCATTCTCTGGCAGTGGCCTATAATGTGTACTGAGCATACAAGCTCATCCTGCGATAAGCCTCCATGTTGTGCTATCCTGAGGTTGTCAACCCTGGCAACAGCTCGATAACAGCAGTATGTGCCAGCACACCCATTCAAGGGAATAGGACTCCGGTTAAACAATCAAAACATTGGGACAGGACAGGGCGGGGCAGGGTGATTGCTGGGGGCAGGGAGGGGAGGGGAGGGGAGGGCTGCTAGCCCCTCTCTTGCAGGAGCACAAAAAGATGGTGTCATGGTAATTCAAGTTCTAATTGCGAAGGAGAAAATGTGTCATCAGAGAAGGGCCCTGGCGATAAAGAGAGCAGGAGCCTGTCATGGAGATTCAGCGAGCCACACAAGGCTGACCGCTGTCTGTCTCTCACGGCGTCTGATGGCCGAGGCCTGTCCAGATTCCTGTCACATTCTGCTCACTTGATCAGGCATACCTAGGTCACTGCAATCATTTTGGAGAGGGATATACAAATTTGGCCCAAGAACTTCTTGTTGCCGTTGTTCAAAAAGCTTAGTTAGAGCTGCTTCCTAATTAAGGTCAGTCGTGAGGTACACGGTCTCCCCTTCACGACAGCACTCCAGCACAGTGCCGTGTTTCATTTGGGATTCTGCCAGTGTAATGCACACTTCCTAATGAGCCCGCCAAAGGAACTGCACTAGATACCTCGACGCCAGCCGCTACATGGACTGCTATATATCAACATCCCTGCCCTGTTTACAACATCATTCAGCCAGGCCTCAACAGTGTCCTTCTATACGATCACAAGTGCCTAATTACAAATACACTTGATACTCTTACATGTGATACACTTACAATTGTCTGAATGACAAATGAGTGTTTGAGTGAAAGAAAAGGGGCAGCTATCCTCTGCCTAAGATGGATAAATCTAGGTGGCAGCTTGGCTGAGGAGTGCTAGCCTTCACTGCTGCTCCACTCAATAGAACTTGAGCTGAACAGACAGGAAAAGCAATGCTGCTTCTGACCCATCCGGCTTCTTCTTAGCCAGTACCATGTGATTCAGCCCTCAACTGGCCGACACTCATACATGCACCCACACACACACACACACACACACACACACACACACACACACACACACACACACAGACACACACACACACACACACACACACACACACACACACACACACAGACACACACACACACACATACACACACACACACACACACACACTCACACCACCACCAGCACTCACCTCCTCCCACTGATGAATGTATCGGATGAGTCGAGACAGTCTCAACAGGCGGAGCAGACTGAGGATTTTTGTAAACCTCACAATTCGCAGTGCACGGGCAGTCTTGTACACCTCTGAGTCAAACCCTTTCTCCACTATTAGAAAGATATAATCCACCGGTATGGAGGAGAGGAAGTCGACCACAAACCAGCTCTTCAGGTAGTTCATCTTGATGACCTTGGGGTCCAGGATGATCTCGGAGCTCTCCTCGTTGACAATCCCCGTCCGGAAGTTCATGACCAGGTCCACCATAAATATGGTGTCTGAGGCCACATTGAATATTAGCCAGGTGGTGGAGGTCTCTTCGGAAAAGAATGTTATTCCAACAGGAATGATGATTAGATTTCCCATCATCATGATGAGCATTATTAAGTCCCAGTAGAACCTGACAAAACAGGAAAGAGAGTTTGTAGCACAAATGTTAAATAAGCCGCTGTAGTAATACAACACTATTGCAGCTACTGTATTACCCAGCTGAAGTGCTCAGCAGCACTTAATGCTAGTAGCTCAATAATAGAAAAAACCTAGAATTGCATGCACACAGCTCTCAAATACTCTCAACCAAAATGGTACAGAATCTGTAACATACAATACGGCAGCATTCATCATACCTCAATCAGACTAAAATGGCTTAATCAGTCTCACAGCCAGCAGTGTATATGACTGAATTGTAAGAGAGTGGTTTCCTCTAAGGTAGGAAGCCACTCTCCTGCAATCTTTCTGTAGATATGTTTCTAGATGAGAAATGTATGCCCTTGTCTGTGAACAATGGAAAAGGTCATGAATGGTGTTAATATGTGCTTTTGTCTTAGTCTTCATCTATTCCGTGACTACACCAGTTTGTGCCGCGGCACTGGAGTGTCCTCACCCTATGGCAAAGCAGATATGATGGAGTTTTCTTAAGCCACCTGGAACAGCCTGCGCAGTAAATCTAGTACACCTGTGTCCCATGTCAGACATGCCAAGGCATATTTTATAGACCCTTTCAACAATAAAAACAAAAACAATGCTTGAACGTTCTATTTGGTTCCCAATCTACTTCCTCTGCATTAAGATAACATATGGAATGTTAAAACGGAAGCCTTGTGGGGCCAACTATGATGCTGATAATGGAACTCTCTTGAAAGGGTCTATAGACCCTTTCAACAATAAAAACAAAAACAATGCTTGAACGTTCTATTTGGGCCCCAATCTACTTCCTCTGCATTAAGATAACATATGGAATGTTAAAATGGAAGTCTTGTGGGGCCAACTATGATGCTGATAATGGAACTATCTTGAAAGGGTCCATAGACACTTAAGAAAGACAACATGGTCTTTCCTGCATGTTCACATTACTATGTCATACGTGTATGCTAAGGAGGAGACGGAACAGAGCAAGACCATGTCCATGTATCCTATACTGTCTCAGATTATATTCTGGTGATAATGGTTATAGCTTTTTAGCAATATCACCCATTTATGTTTGCTCTATTCAGATATTTCAGTGCAATTTTGTGAAAAGATCCTCTATACTTTTCAAAATAGCATGTCATTACTTCCATTCAGAAAACCTAATATCTCATACAGGCAATATCTGAAGTCACTGCATGCTACAATGCACCCATCTTTCCTCCTCAACAGAGATAAAGAACAGAATCGTTGTTGTGTGTTGAGAGTTGAAATACATTATCGTATTAAAAGCAATTTTGTGTGGTAATGCTAAAAGCCTCCATTTGACATTAAAATTGCCACAAACTGAACTCGTTCAGCAAGGGATGACTATTTGCTTTTGCTGAAATGTCAGAGAAGACTGGTGGGTGATTACTCAGGCCCCCTACTTTACAAAGCATGTGTTAACAGTTTACTCTTCAAAATGATGAAACAGAATATTTCATTTTAGATTTTATTTCATGTTACAGTAAAACAATACTGACACAGATACCATCCATGTATTTATGATCTGTAGCCTGTTTGATTGTCAGTGAAGAATCTAAATGTCTCCTTCCATTCGCACTGTCTCAGCATGGATCTGAAACATCATTTCTCACAATAACATCAGCGCAAACACAATTTAAATAGAGATCTCACAGACATGCGTAACTAAACGTTACTGTGAAATGAAATGCAAATACACTTTTGCAAATCCCTGGTAATGTTACAGAGCCAGAGATCTGGCTCTCCACCTCCCTTAGCACGCTGAATAGGAGTGAATCAGCATGCCTGAACGAGAGGCAGGGAGTGGGAAGTAGCTTCTCGCAGGTCCTCAAAAGCAGACCGGCCCTTTAAGGGTGAAAGCGAGGTTGAGATTGGACACACTCGTCAGAGAGCAGCATGAATGTAACATTCCTCTATCATGGTGTATACACACAGCAATGTGTTTGTCTCTCTATAGATGTGCGTGAGTGAGTGTGTGTGTGTGTGTGTGTGTGTGTGTGTGTGTGTGTGTGTGTGTGTGTGTGTGTGTATGTGTCTGTGTGTATGTGTGTGTGTGTGTGTGTGTGTGACAGAGAGAAAGTGAGAGACGGGAGAGGGGGTAGTCTTGACGAAATGTCCCAGCCACTGATAACGATGCACATCCATGAACTAAAATAGATGCTTTCAAGAATCCTATCTCACACTAAAACCCTGTCTGGTGCCGTAGCAGCAGCTGAGCCACTCAGCTGTAATGGATCTGCTTAAATAAATGAAGCCATAGGCCTTGCTTTATAAATATCTGAAGATCATGTGTCAGATAATTGTCTCCACTCCAACTAAATGGTCATCTCGCCAGTTAATAATATCCAACATGGATGTATTAAACCCATAACCACCTCATTCAACACCTCACGATGCAGGTGGAATCTTCGTTGAGGGCAGCTAAGGAGCCAGTGATCCAGTCTGATCCACTGCTGTATTTCATGCAAATCAGATTGGGTTGTGCACTCAATCAAAAGGGAAAAAGAGGCCCCTGGCTAAAGCAGCGTCATGAACCAGAACCAAGGGATCAATTATTGAATAAATAGATAGAGGCTGTTCAAAAGAATAAAGACAAACAATGGAGCCGCTCTTGGTGGAGCTGTTTTTCATTGGCTTGTTGTTACAGCTGACAACCCAACTGCCTGCCTGTAATGTCTGCCCTAAGGGACTATGCACTGTCAATCACAGGCTCATCATTTAACACATCCTGCCGCATCATGCTCACACAATGCACAGAGCATTCTTCCTGCCGCCTGTTTCACTGTCCTGCCGCCTGTACTGCATCATCAAAGGCGAGACAATAGACACGTGACTCAGCCCTTCATCTCAGACCCAAACAAGAAGACCGCCGCATGGCTCTGACCCCAAACAGAGGTCATGCTGTACAGATTCTGGACATTTTGCCAGAAAACACTGGCATTACATCTGAATAATCAACATTGATCCCCAGGATAAACATGGGGTAATCTGTAACCATTAGACATGCTAAAAGCTATGCACTAAAGGTTGGAGAGTTATTTTGGTAACAAGACAGTAGGTTATTATTATTTTGCAGCCAGTGCACAATGTTGACTTTAAGGCATTGTTCTGCAATATCAGTGTCGCTAAATAAAGAGAACCAGAGGGCATCAATTTTGAGTTGCAAGTCAAAAACAAAGCTTCATTAGACTTGGGACACATATCAGAACTGCATGAGAAAAAAACACAGCTAGACCAAAAAGTATAAATAATGCATGCTAAAGTTGCTGGGTCTAAAAATAGCCTTTCATTTTGGTTTAGAAATCAGAGGGAGCTTTGATGTGTGGAGGAGTCTACTCTCTCATTCAAATCAGATTTTCTATGATGACTGTGATTAATTAATCAGCCAATAATTCTGAACAGGCATATCAGTTAAACGATGAATGCGTGTCACCGTGATAGCCAAATTCCCTTTAAATCACCGGAAATCCACCTGGGAGATATCCCAAAGACCCTGAGTAATGACACCATCAGGAGCAACTCGGACAGGTCTTCCTTCCTTCAAAAGCATAGCACCAGATGACACGTTCTAGCGTTGATGGCTTGATGAAGGAGACAGAGGGCAGACTTTCAGCACAAGGACAAAAGCTCCCCCCGAAAAGGCTGGGGCCAGACCTAGTCTATCTATAAATAATAAATATTACTAACCAGCCATTAATCTTTAAGCAGTCTCAGTATTAAGAGATGGCTGGATTGAGTTTCCTAGTGCTGTAAAACCCATACAAAGAATTCATGAATGGTGTTGTCATTCACTGAGATGTTGTTCATTTTTATGTCATCATTAATTTACTCATGTCATGTCACTAGACCCTTAGATGTGTGAGAGTAGAACAAACATGTGAACTGAGAATGTATACAATATTGTAAACAAAAATGAATATGCTAGTGTGCAATTACTTTGTTTTGGAAGAAAACACAATGGAAAAGCCTGCCAACCAGTGTGACCAGTAGGATTTCTAACTAAATGTGTGGGTCTAAAATAGCCATACGGACCCATGCTTTGGCCTTAAGGGAGGGTTCTTTGACTTTGTGTCTAATATTCTTTCTGAACTGTGTAAAGCCCACTCTATCATAACAGGAGAAATACGTAACACTTATGAATTAGTGAAACAGTGATCTGGGTTAAGAGGCTATCGGACTGAAATGTGACTTGAGAATTCCTAAATTAAGGTTGATGAAGCAATTCAAACCTGCCTGAAACATCTGCAGGTGAGAACTGATAATTTATCTTCCAATGGCCCAAACACTAGTGCATGCAGATTCTTTAGATAACCATGACACATCTGATAAATTGGCCTGCATTCCACAAGGGACACTGGTATCACACATGCCCTTTGTGCATACTCTGCAAAGGACAGTCATGTTACATCACTATGCTCCTGCACACAAAGCTTATTGAGTGTCATGTCACACATCTAATCCTCTCCAGGCCCTGATGTCACAGGCCTCTAAACAATGCCATAGCTGAGCTTCCAAATATGAGAATCTCATGAGTGATGCAATTAATTTTACTGAAATTATTGCAGTGACTGCTGTTGCAGGTTCTGTTTTGTCCTGTTGACTTTATTAGCACTGTACCTATCATTTTTTCTGACATTGTGATTCTCCCTTTCTGCCAAGGGTGTCATCCTGGCATAGCTTCACATTTTAGAAAAAGTATAACGAGTCCCTTTTTCATCCTAATGAGACGTAGCATGAAGTTTTGCACTGGAACGCCATAGTCGTACAAAATGAAGGGTATGTATGGACGTTGCCCTCTATTAGCCTCCGTTTCAGCACCCTGGACAGCGACGAGGAAAAGCAACAGCCGCGAGGAGGATCGAATGGGAGACAATTGGTAGGTTTTGGCGAATACCTGAGCTGCTGGCCCAGAACGAGCACGAAATACTTCATTGATTCTTTAAGAAGTTGTTGCCAGGGAAAACGTGCACGTGAGACGTGCCGTCTCCTCGACCAATGCACTACAGGAACGCAGGTCACGGTCCGTTCAACTCGGCTTCAAGTAAACATTCTCCTTTGAACATTCCATTTAATTATTTATGGCAATTATTAGTCCCTCTTACAACATGTATGATTTACTCACATGTAAAGGTTATAAGATGAGAAGGAAAAAATGTAGTAGCCTACATCTAGGCCATGCCTTGTTTATAGCAAGCTAGTCCATAGTAATAATCACACGTGAATGATAAGTGTTCTATTCCAGAACAAATAGGCATAGAAAGACCACATACAACACCAACAAATGACGATTGCGCGCTGAGATGATCTTTGCTATGTGTCAGTAAGGTGTGGACCGTGCAGGTTTCAGAACTGACCGAGAACTGCAATGAAATATCAAAATATGATGGCGCAGTGCTATTGACCCCTACATACTTTAATCACTTTGATGTATTGATGGAATAAAATGTGTCGTAAATTCGAGATACGTGATTAGTTGAACTGATATTTTTGAGAATAACACAGGCTTTTGAATCGATGTTTCATTTGTACCGATACATCCCTATTGTATTCCAAGTCATTTTGCGTATTGAATGGGCAAAACGCTGTATGCCACATTAAATCTCTGAAGATGGAGGTTGTTATAAACTACTTAACAGATAGGCTACCTATATTTGTAGGCTATTAACAACGATTATCACTATACTGGTTTGACGCAAACCAATGTCCTATAAATAACTGTAATCAGCGATAATTAGATGATTTCAGAATAGAGTGATAATGACAGCATTTCAGTAACATAGACAGCTTTGTATTTCCATTGAAGATCATTAGCCTTTACAGACTAGCCAGCATGTTATGTGCACTACCGTGCGAGTGCTCATAAACTGTCAGATTTAGCACACGGCAAGCCAAGACAATAGAACCCCTTATTGTACCATATTAGTAGAGTTTGTATTTGATCCTGCTGTTTTCTTTTACACAGTCTGTGTTTACCAGGATGACATTCACCATCATCTTTGACAAGGGCATCACAGACGTTTCTGTCGTCATGGCACGTTTCTCTCAGGTTCATCCGAAGACAAATGCAACACCTTGGTGTTCAAAATATAATGTAGTATGTAGTAAGCTGTAGTATGACACGATTGAGAGCGCGTCTCTGCAATGTGCTATGCGCACACGTACGCGTGTAATGACAGAATGGAATAGTGGTGTGTTGCGGACCCAAGTGTGGCATGGGCTGAGGAAGGTGACATTCCACGCCTTACCTAAAATCGCTATAGGGATGAATGATCCAGTATCCAGCCGTTTGAACCCTCTCCTGTTCTTTCTCCACGGCTTTCTGACTGCCGAACATCCGCAGGGAGAACTTATTCACCCCGGGCTGCATCATGGCTCCAAACTGCCGCTGCATGAAACTGTGTTGCCTGGCTGCTGCATCTATATCATCGAAACCGACCATGGTTTCCTCTCGATCCCCCTTTACACCCACAGAGTTACCGTGGTCTTTCATGTTCTGGCTCCCCATGTTGTTCTTCAGTATGGAGTCTTGCCTCTGAAACACGTTATTCCCATCCGCCTTCTCCTCTTTGTTGCTGGCGAACGAATTGGATTTGTCATCCATGTTTTCAAAACGCACTGTCTCCGGGACGGGAGGACAGACTACGCGCAAAACTCAAGAGGAGCCGCTGGAAGCTCTCTTGTTTCATTTGATGTCCTTCAACTGCTCAGCTCCGCTGCCTCCTTTGCGACTGGTGCAAACTGATACAGAGTTGTCGTGGACCTGGAGAATCAGGTTTCTCAAGTTAGCGCCACCTACCGCCAGTTTCTCGCTCAGTTTAGCTCACCTCAGCTTGGCCGCGGCAGCATAATAGCGTATACGGATGCACTACAACTCCAAAACAGCATAGATTTAGTTACTGTAACGTGAGGCGAATATCCAATGTTAAAATTAGTCATGTGTACAGGCCATTTTTGCGACGAATTTGCGTGGTATTTACAGGAAAATGTAGTGTATGTTTATGTAGCGACCCCCGGTGTCTCTATGGTGACCCTAGGCAAGACTAATTTCATCTACATCAAATCTGTGTTGAGCTAGCTAGCTTTGTGGCCTGAAAATGTTTTTATGTGTCTGATGGACACAAAAGCAAAATAGAAGCCAGAAACAGACTTTTTAAAGATAATTTCACCTGTCACAACCCACTCATGAAAAAAGACACCTGCAAAAATTCAACTTCAGACATGAATTCCAATCACCCATTCTTATCCTCTTTCTCTTTTTTAATTCACAAGTTTTCATTCCATTCATGGGCTTATGTCCTCTCTTAATCCAAATAAAATCCATTTGGAATGTTTTAATATGTACATGTTTAATTAAACAAGGGAATGAAGAGGAGACTGCATCTGTCAAGTAAAACAAATCTGAATATGGAACTCCTGGTTGAGCCTCTTCTGTCATTATGCAGCTCAACCTAGTAAGACCCAAAGGACCATGGGAATGCTTCATTATTACAGACCTACAGAAAAGTTATAGAGTCCCTTTTGAGAGGTTACCAAAGACACTCTGGATGGCTCCGGTTGCCCTTGGCCTCCTCATTCAGAGATTAATTGGAGGGAATTTTCCACATGTTGCTCTGATGCCCTGTCTAGAGGGCACATGGATACATCAGCAGCTCAGTGCCAGCACTGGACAGAGGGTGGGAATGGTGCCAGATGAGTCCAAGCCTATAAGGCCAAAGGATATGCCTCTCTCTCTCTCTCTCTCTCTCTCTCTCTCTCTCTCTCTCTCTCTCTCTCTCTCTCTCTTCTCTCTCTCTCTCTCTTTTTCTCTCTGTGCTGCAATGCATGTGCATTCTGTGTGTGTGTGTGTGTGTGTGTGTGTGTGTGTGTGTGTGTGAAATTCAATAATTCAATACAGATCTTATTTTTTTTCCTCACCTTTGCAATAAGGTGAAGATTGGTTTGGCTGTGGCTGAGTATGATTAATCATTACTGTAAATTGAATTCCAAAGCAAAATTAAATGTAAGCATTAGAAATATTGTATTGCCACCCTTAAAACAAATGTGTTGAAAAAAACACAACTTGCATTGTTTTTAACACATCTCTGCGTCCATATAGAGACAACACAGATTGTGTTGTTTCCCTTTTTATATGTTACACAATGTGTTGAAAATAACACAACTTGCATTGTTTTTAACACATATCTTTGTCCAGATAGGGACAACACGTTCATTTTAAGAGTGTAGGTATTAGAAATATTGTCTTGCCTACAGACTTATGCATATCGATACTTATCATATAAATCTGTCACCACTGAAATGTAGTTTTCGCCATGAACCATGATGATTATTTTTAACACTTCACTTCAACAATTTATTATTATTTAATTGTAACACAAATACTGTGTTTGTCACATATCGTGCAATAACGTATGCATTCTGCCTAGATTTCATATAAGAATAGCAATATTTAGCATCATACATTTTGGGAGATGGCATTGTGTAATCTCCCCAGTGCTATCATAACTGAAACACATCACTTTATTTCCAATTGCTTTCTTCTTTCAGCCAGAGTTCTGTTGGATTAGTTTGCATGCCAACTGTTTCCCTAACCAATCTCAACTGGTCTCAAAAGCTTGTGTAATTTGCAGCAGAGGGGGAAGTGTTGCATAAGTTGAAAACCCAAGGTAATTTAGATTTCAAATGGACCGAATGAATCAGATGGTCTTCCTGGGACATCCGGTTTCGAAGCAAACAAGGTGCTGAAAAAATGAAAGAGCTCTCACTGGGATGTCTCTGACCTGAGTATCTCTCCGCTCTCTATCAGAAGGTGCTCTGTTCACATTTCATTGCACCTATACACACATGTTGGATGCCAGTGTAACCATTACTTACATCACATACACCACCGTATGTATGGATGATAAGAAGGGTGCAAAGAAATAATAATGAATAACGGTTTTATTTTGAAATACAGAAGACTGCATATACCACAGCAAGTAAGTTACTTTCACCTGCTGTGGGTTGGATTCCTGCTGTGGGTTGGATTCCTCCCCAGCGATTTTTCTCACCCCACAGAGGATGTTACATTTCCTTTTCACGGGTCTGTTTGCAGTCATCATACCACTGAGATGTGAAACACGATGCACTTCCATGCCAGCCATCTTTATACCACAAATAGACCAAACTGCAAAATGGGAGACTCATGTTACAAAAGGGTTGTTCTTTTCTGCAAGTCATTCAGCCTAAAGAATAAAGACAGATGGAGTGTTAGTCATTAGAGGATGCCCCTATCTGCTCAAATGTAGCCCATCCATTCATGTTTCATCATATTCAACTCAAACTGATAGGGAACATATCTGGAAAGTAGGCCAGCTCAGAGCAATAGAACACATTTGAGTTTTTCCCCCTGATGCACATCTCGCCCTCACAGTGGTATTAAATGGAAGTAATAATACGTTTATTTTATATAGCGCCTTTCTCAAACCCAAGGTCGCTTTACATAGTAGGAAGGCAAGGAAACACAATAACAAATAAACAAAACAATACAACAAAGACAAGTTATCTGTATGGAGCTATGTGTTTGGTGTGGAGAAGTGATCAAAGAAGTGAAGTAAATAGCAAACATTCTATCTGCTCCCACCAGGCCGGTAGGGCAGTGCAAACTTAAGTCTGTAAAACAGATCAGGTGTGGCACCATCTACCCATTCCCAGCCACTCTCGTCCCAGACTTAACGCATGTGCATTTCACTTGCTTAGTGTAGTAATCCAAAGGATTGGCAAAGTATTTTTAGACCCCTTTGTTGACTTGATCCTTTGACAGCTTTTGAGCTGTTGAATCACGTACTGGTGGCCCAAGCGAAAGCAGCCGTCCAAGGAGAGGAGATTCATTCGGCCCTGGTAGATGCAGATATTATGCCTTCATCTGTGGACTCTCGACTCCTGAAGGATGAAAGTCATGTGACTTAATATTCAACATGCAAAGAGCACCACAATGGTTTTAAGTATTACAGTCAAGGCTATCATATATGCAAAACTTTTCACATGTCTGTCCTCCATGTGTGCCTATACAAATTAAATTCTGGGGTTAAACTTAGGGATGAGTTTACATTTAAAGCTAAAATGTAAATCCTAATCAATCACAAGGTTGTGTTGAATTTGGTGTGACTGCTTTTAGGGTTAACTGCAAATTGATTAATTGCTGGAGTAATGGTCAGAAAGCAGTCTACCTCTCCTCTCTCCACTGCTAAACCGTACTATTTGCCAATTATGGAGAACCTGATTTAAAAGAAAGATGATGATGATAATGATAATGATAACAACAACAAACAACCACCACCACCACAATAACAACAACAACAACAATAATAATAATAATACAAATATGTTATTATTATTATTATTATTATTATTATTATTATTAGTAGTAGTAGTAGTAGTAGTAGTAGTAGCAGTAGTAGTATTAGTATTATAACTAAACAAACCAGAGGCGAAATGAAACACAGGTTTGCATATTGTCAGGCTTCAACAAAGAGCACCCCAACCTCTGCTAATTCTTGATCTTGCACCTGGCACTTGAATAAGCAGGGTCAAAAAGGCAATTAAGTCACCTCTACTGCACAGGAGATTTAAACATCACCAGGGAGTAGGGAGAGGTAAGTGGGCATAAAAAATGACATTGTCCTTCCCGCACACACTAGAAGCCTGGGCTTTGCTGTGTGGGCATTACGCTGCCAAAGGGGAATAGAGCTGGTGAGGGAGGCAAGACAGAGAATGGATGGAGGGAGAAGACTCATTAAGCCCAGAGTGTAACTCTCCTGATGTCTTTTTTAACGTTGAAAGGGGTGAAAATAGAAAGATATAACACTTCAGAGCAATTATTGCAGAAGGTTATCATTGGCAAATGAGACAAAATGGAGATCACTCTGTAGAGCCCCCATAGGTTTTACTGGACATTTCCAACTTCTCCGAGTCAAAGGCCAATTCTTTTGAGTGAGTTTTAGAGGAGTGCTCAGTGCCACAGGTCTCACACCACGGGTGGAGGGGGGGGGGGGGGGGGGGGGTCAGCGATGGCCGAGTGCAGGACAGACCACGGGCCAAGAGTGCAGCCTTTTAGACATGACATTATTCCGCCCTCGTAACCCTGAGCAGAGGAGGCAGAGAAGGACATTTGTCTCATGCCTTTCGCTTGCTCTTTTCCAGCTAGACAGGCAGATTAGAGTAGAAAGTTGTGTAGATGGGGATATTTCTCTCTACATTAGAACACAACATCTCTTCCATTAATAGCATAGTTCCCCACATACACTCTCTCTCTCTCATTATTTTACACACACACACACACACACACACACTTAAATCCCCCCCTTGGAGAATCATCAGATCATCATAAGATCAGATTTAAGGTAATAGTACACGAGCGAACAGTCATTAAATTCAATTCCATTTGAATGTGCCTTGCTTAGTCATGTATCCCTCCCTCATGTTTTGCCAGCATGTGGATGAAATAGTCATCAAACTAGAATTCTAAACTCCTCCCCAGTGAGTCATTATAAGTAAACGCATGAGCAGTGCCAATGCTGTTCATTTCAACCACCAATTATCTAAACCATTGTTTTAAATGGCTTGTCTGTCTAACAGCCTTTGCTTGTTGTTGACTTTGTGTGTAAAGGAAATCTCCATCGTGATCTCGATCTCAGACTGCTTAACTCAGGGAGAGATATCAAATGTCTGTTGCACAAAAACAAAAACAATGGATAAAGAGGTTAGGGAGTAATGATGAAATGCTCTTTAGTGAGAGAGTAAAATGGAAATGACATTGTCTCTGTTATTACTGAGCTGCCTTCTGTTCCTGTTGCTCACTGGCTTTGCCTAATCTTCTATCAATTCCCTTAAAAAAAAAAAAATAGTTCTTTTTAGCTTCACCTCTGAGATCCTCGCTGTTGCTTTCTGTTACATCGTCCACAAGTGGACAAAACAAATATCAAAAGATCAGGTATTATTATGATTCTATGCTTTATTGAATTTCACCTATCTGTTATCTGACAGGAAATGACACGCTGTACACAAGATACAGAGTGCAGTCCTGCTCTTCATATTCTCAATTCATGAGGGGAACACCATCCTCAACAGCGCAGTCCTTTTCTTCCTAACGTCACTTGGCACAAGACTGGGAGGCTTATTACAATGTGTTGCACTCAAGTGCCTTCATTCTGGGCCCCTTCACATTCCCATTCATCAAATGTACTGGCATGGGTCTGATGAATGGATGAGTAGACCATGGACTGTAAGAGTCTGTTCAGATTGGGCTGGAAGTTCATGAAAAAATAACCCATACATGCAACTGTGATATCAAAATTACCATCATGATATATCCCCTACAGACAGTATATCACATCACTGACATCAGCTACATACGTTCCTGGTTGTTGCATTAATGGCTTTATCTTATTTCATGTGAGTGAGAAAGAGCAGAACAATGACCATCCACTGCTTATTGCCCATCACTTCTTTACACTTGTTGCTTTCTGGTTGCACTGCATATAAAACATAATACAGTATGTTGGGGTTATGCATGTTCTCTTTTTGCATCCCCAACTGTGAAGGGATTTGTACCCTTTGCCACCTGTTTGTGTTCCCTGGTACATGCTAGCAAGAGGAAAACATGTTGTTGCTGACAGGACAATCTGTTTCATGTCATGATTGGTTGACCTGGCTCAATAGAATGCTTCCTGTGTCATCAGTACATCCATATGCAGTTGGAGAGCACCCGTTTGCACTGCGTGTCAGTTCATTAGTAGTCTGGTAATGTGTGACTAATTGTGAGAGCTGCCTTGGCCACTGGCAGAGCAATAATCGGGGCAATAATCACAAGTGGGCACGCCTTTGGCCACTGTCAAACACATTAACTGCAGTGGTTTGTACAAGACACAACTGGAGCAGGAGGAAGCTGTGGAGGAGGCAGAGCAGCTTAGTGCAGTCATGGGTCAAAGGGACTTAATGATGTGTGCTAACTTTTTTTGAGGGTGAATGTTGCAGGCAGTGGACCGACGCAGAAAAACAACAACACTTGGGAATTGTCTGTACATACACAAACATAAGTTGTGTGTAGGAACACCCTAATGCTTGAAATATTTTTTTTTACAGTTCAATGATTCTTGTTCTAGCAACAGCTTCATAGCACGTTCAGAATACAGTGATAATGATAATGATGTCATTGCTATCCACATATTCTGTTGCTACTGTACATACAGTAGATGTGTCTTAGCTTGTTGATACAGGTCTATATGGGTCTACAGGGTTAATGAAAGGTTAATGAAGCTGTTAAGGTGAGCCTAGCAGTGTAGATTAGAGGGTCATCAATGTTGTGTGCTTTCCTGTAGCATTTAGGTCGGTGGTCGGTTCTTCCCATATCACCTTCAGAGCATTGTGCTTTTTGGAGAACACACCTGGGTAAAGCCAGCCTGTTATTTTCCACTGTTCCCGAAGCCAAGATCAAACACAGAGGGACCATGTCACTCAATTCTTTAGGTGAACAGCATGCTAGCAGTGGCTGACATTTAAATAACTGCTGAGCGCCTGTGCCACTAGACTTAATGACTTGATTTAGGGTGAGCACACACACACACACACACACACACACACACACAGAGATAGAGAGAGAGAGAGAGAGACTGACTAAAGCCTTTTCAAAAAGTAAAAAAAAATGTCAAGCAAGGATGACGGGTCAGAGCTGGACAAGAGAGTCTGTCCTTGATTATGTAGAGCTCAAGTTAAATAATGAGCAGAAAGCTGGAGATTTTAGGGGCTGTTCCTAAAAAGCCAGACTAATCCAGACAAATCTAAAATGCTTTTTTACTTTTTTCACAGGGCCAGATCAGACGAATGCCAGAGTTTTTGTTGTTTTTTGTCTCCTGTTTTTTTTGTGTTGAAGGGTGGGCAAAATACCAGGTGGTGTCAAGGAGAATTGACATGATGAATGCCCTCTCCTGATGCTGTGAAAGGGGGGGCTGGGCTTTTCTTAACATGAGGTTAAGTCTCTCTCTTTCTCGCTCTCTCTCTTTCCCTCCCTCTCTCCCTCCCTCTCTCTCTCTCTATCTTTCTCTCTCTCCCTCCCTCTCTCTGTCTGTCTCTCTCTCTCTCTTTCTCTCTCTCTCTGTCTCTCTCTCTCTCTCCCTCTCTCTCTGTGTCTGTCTCTCTCTCTCTGTCTGTCTCTCTCTTTCTCTCTCTCTCTCCCTCTCTCTGTCTGTCTCTCTCTCTCTCCCCCTCTCTCTCTCTCTGTCTCTCTCTCTCTCCCTCTCTCTGTCTGTCTCTCTCTCTCTCTTTCTCTCTCTCTCTGTCTCTCTCTCTGTGTCTGTCTCTCTCTCTCTCCCTCTCTCTGTCTGTCTCTCTCTCTCTCCCCCTCTCTCTCTCTCTGTCTCTCTCTCTCTCCCTCTCTCTGTCTGTCTCTCTCTCTCTCTTTCTCTCTCTCTCTGTCTCTCTCTCTGTGTCTGTCTCTCTCTCTCTCTCTCTGTCAGTCTCTCTCTCTCTCTTTCTCTCTCTCTCTCTCTTTCTCTCTCTCCCTCCCTCTCTCTGTCTGTCTCTCTCTGTCTCTCTCTCTCTCCCTCTCTCTGTCTGTCTCTCTCTCCCCCCCTCTCTCTCTCTCTGTCTCTCTCTCTCTCCCTCTCTCTCTGTGTCTGTCTCTCTCCCTCCCTAGGGGCTTTTGTCTGCTGCCTCAGCAGTGGTGCAAGGTTGAATATGAAATGCAGGAGCTTTTCTGTCACATCTTTCATTATCATGCACAAGGCCTTCATGCATAGACTAGACACACCATGGGCTCACGCACATACAGGAGCAAAGAGCGAGAAATCAGTCCTGCTCAGATCAAACAGACAAACAGACAAAACTGAATGGACAAGACAATAGTCTGGGTTAGATTACCCTGCAATACCTTTGGCAACTGCATATCAGTTACATATGTATATGCAACGTGGTCTCACAGCTTGTAAATATTCCATTCGTACTTATTATGTTATTCATAATAGTCTCTATGTTGTGTTCCACAATAAATTCATCCAATCTTAAAAACAAAGTTTGCAAAACATTTATTTCACTGTGTGAGGTCATGGGAGGCATTTTTCATGTTATTCATCTGAGCACAAAATAAACCCAGTGCACACTGCATGTATAGTTGGGACCACATTCACAAAGCAATTCTCTGGAAACTGGAAATTACAGTCATATTTATCATTATTTTCATTATCTGAAGGGGAACAAGCACAGCAACCTTACTGTTAATTAATTCTAATAGACCTTGAAAAGAGAAAACAAATTACACTGTCTGCATCAAGGAATTCAGTACTGTGTATAGTTATTGGAAAGGAATAGTACTGTGCATAGTTTGCACAGTTCACTTCTAGTCACATTTTAATTTTTGATCATTGTTAGTTATTAATTAGCTTGTGGCTTTTGTGTTTCCAGTGATTGTTATTTTGGCTGCTGTCAAGAAGCTTACCTTAACACACAGCGGAATTCTATTTTTGGTCAATGAATTCGTAATGCTGAAATGAAATGTTCCTTGACTCAAATTATCCAGCTAATTAGCTTAAATGCAGCTTATATGCTGGATGACTTTTATACTTTTTATGTTTCACCAACTTTAATTGATTGAACTATTAATGGACCACATTCTATTACAGTTACTGGAACCCTTATCAACCAGATGGATAATGTGTTAAATTAGGCCTTTGAGAGAGCAGCTGGTATTTGCTGCTTAAAGCGTTGGTAATGCGTTGATTAATGTTTTTCTAACTTGCATGATTATTTTACAAATGTCATCACACATATTGTAGTTTTTTTTCACTCAAAAATGGACCACAAAAGAACTGTTGAAAAGAATATGCTCTGTGGTGATGTTTACCAGAGACTATTGATTTGTTAATAATAGTCTCAAGTGGGCTATTGCTCTCTGTCTGAGTGCCATCTTAATTGTTTCTCATTATCTGCTGATCATGGCACCTCATTGAATTCTCTCCTTTAAGTCCTAGTTTCCCTGTGAAGTTGGCCAGCCTCGGCCACACGACATTTACAATGTCCTCTGAAATTCGTTGATTGCATCGTTGCATGCTCGGACAAAGAGGCCTGACAATGAGAACATTGCCTAACTCTCATCCAAGAGGAGTAAAATGGTTGTGGCGCCCGATGGATGATGTCTCTTCATGTGATGTACTTCAGGACTTTGAATCCTCGACATCAAAAGGAATTGGAGATTGGGAGCGCGGCAACATCTGGCCGGGAGGCTGGAGCCTGAGGGAAGGTTATGCAGGTGTTGCAGCAGATCCATCACTGCCACAGAGCGGGGGGGGGGGGGCGAGGAGGGGGGCTGGGGCTGGGGCAGGGGCGGGGGTGCAACATGGAGAGGGAAGAGAGAACAACCTGGCCTGTGGATGAGCTCTCTGGGTTATTTGTCTCACATCCACAAAGTTGCTTTTCCCCCGAAACACACACACACACACACACACACACACACACACACTCACAAACAAGAGCGAGCACACACAAGCGTGCATATACAGTCAAACTGTACACAAACCCAGGCACACATTCCTTTAGATGTATGCTTCCTAGCCACCGTGCGGTATATAAATAAACTCACCTTGCTTTCCATCCCTGCCTCCATGGAGACGGTGCTGCTCTGACGAGGATGAGGGGTTTGAAGTATTGCACTATCAGGATTTTTTCTTGACCTACTTTTGCTCTTTTTTTTTCTCCTTTGTTCCTGTGCCGAGCTGTCATTTAGAGAGGGAAACAGCATGTACACACAGAAATGCATTTGCCAGGCTTAATAGAGGGAGTGATTCATCCACGTGCACACTTGGCTCTGAGTCACCTTCTGTTATTTTCAAAATCGCCGGAAATATCTGCAGTATAGAGGGCTGCAACAAATCTATTTCAACAAATTTGAGAGAAATGGTGTTAATGTCCTTCAAAAAAATTTTGTTTTTTAAATTACACATGATTTATCTTCAAGAGTATTCAAAACTGTGATTATCATAATTGCAATATGATGTACAGTGGCATAATGTGATTCACTGGCCATAATATCTTGCAAGATCAGGAGGTCAAAACCATGGTGCCATTCTGCAAAGGTTTTCCTCATCCCATTGTCATAATGTACAGTACTCACAGATAGACTCATGTCATATTTATAACATGTAAATGGCTGTAGGGACACAGAGAGATGACAAGGATATTCTCTACATCTGTGGTTGATAATCATTATCACCCTGTCAAAGTGACGGTCCACTGTACATTACTTAAAACTCCATCTTCATTTCATGCTCTCTCAATCGAATGCAATATTCATTGGCCACGGAACCTTAGCAAAGGCCAGATAAGCATCATCAGGTCATAGTCATACACCCAATCCTGAATATTTTATCAGCCAATCAGAATCAAGTTTTCAATTGCAGGTCATAGCCATACACCAAACCCTGAATATTTTATCAGCCAATCAGAATCAAGTTTTCAATTGCAGTGTATCCTGACCCATACCCCTGCAGTATAGAGTGACTCATCTTAAGACTAGCATCTTCGATGACTCAGAGACGCTGATTGTCTGGCAAGGTCTGATGTAAAGTGATACTGCTGTTGAACCAAAGCTTTCCGAGTCTCCTAAGAGACTGTGGCTCTTCGGGTAGGCTGAGAGCCTGGCACTCTATAACTGTGTCAGTGCTGTTTACACTCATAGCCTTTTCTCATGTCATTGTTTGTGTGACATGTATCTTGAAATGAAAATTTGTTGGAATTTTTGTATTAATTTTTCTTTTACTTACTTATACAATCTCTGTTCTATATCTATATCCAAAAGAACTTGCATGACACACATAAGTTCAGACACTTCAAACGTGATGCACACTTGACTAGTGAGCTGAAACTAAAGTCAGCCGTGATTATTCATTAATGCTGTTTTTGTTAAGCTACACCACTTAAACTTCAGCTCACCGGTTTTAAAATGGACAGACTGTCAGTGACCCAGAACTGGATAGGCCTTTGGGCATCATGCCTACAAGGGGACATTTGTCCCAAGCTGTTGAAATGACATCAGCCAAAAGTACACAAGGAACGAGAGCAGTTCCAGGTGCACCTGCGTGCTCTGCCTATGCTGGGGTTGCCCGTCTGTTGACAGGTGAAGAGACACTGATCCACATGCATCTTTGAATAGCCTGACAAGAGAAGTTGGAGCTCTCTTGATTTCAATTACAACTAGAACTAAATACAGCAGATCACTTGGTCATGCAAAAGTGGGTCAATTAACATAAATTAGTTAGCAGATAGATACTTCTGTGTTATTTTATGTGCTGTGCATAATAGTCAATTACTGTAATGATGCACATAATAAAATCAATTTCCAATTTTACAATTTCCAATTATTTTCTGTCATTGCATAAGAGATACAAACATCTCTCACATCATCTCCATGTGTGCTTTCAAATCAATGAAACCATATCAATCATCAATAAATGCTATGCACATGTGTAATTGCATCTGGTAATTGCATTTTGCACATACAGTATTAGCTTAATAAAAGAGGGATCCATTTGAAGACTGCCCTTTTTTCAAAGCAACTTGTCATGTGTTTTCAAATGTTACATTCAACATTGCTGTTATGAATGATCATGAGTTTGACAATCAACTTAAAATCAGGAAATAACGTGATTGGGTTCATTTGTATTCTAACTTCACACCTGAATATCATCCCAGTGAGATATATTGAAATGGTTACTCATTAGGGCTGGGACAACGCGTCGACGTAATCGATGACGAAAAAATACGTCGACGCAAAATATGCGCGTCGATTCGACAAGCATAACGTGTGCTGCTTAATATTTTTATCAAAACCGGCCAGCACACATTGATGTTGTACTATTTACATTAAAGATAAGATAAAATAATTTCATTGAGCTGCACTTTTTACTCACACAGGCTTTCCTCGCCCCGCCCGCTCTCTCTCGTAACGAGCCCGCTGCTCCTCCTCTGCATGTGCATTTAACAAGATATTCACGATTGTTGAAGGATTGTTGTTGCCACATAGAAGCACTGCATAGAACACAGACGTCTTAAAGTGACAGGCACTCAATTAGACCTATACACTACTGAACTTTATTGAATGCTACCTCTGACTAAGAATGCATTACTTTGCACTTGTATAGTCTTTTATTTTGGAATCTTAAGAGCAATAAACATATATTGCAATTCAGGAAATCTCTAGAAAAACAAAATAAAATTTAATTAGGATTGTATTATTCCTTTGTGAATTCATATGTGAAAGGCTTGCTTCTTGAGTCTGGTAGAAAGGTTTGTGACTGAAATGGATCATACTACTTTCAAGGAGAAACGGGTTGTTGGCTCAGTTCTACAGCATTTAGATCTGGAAACTATATCTCTGCAGAGAGCAACACGTTTCAGAGGGCAGCTCTAAATGCTTGTTTTGTCATTGTGTGACCCACTTCAGAAGTTCTGGCATGAGATCTGTTATGACCACAAATCAAGGACAAGAGAAAGACAGAAGTCTTCATGTCTGGGCCGCCGGCTCCTCGACACTGCCCACTGCCTTCCTCTAGTCTAGCAGGAGTCTACTTCTACTTGCCACTTGCTTGATTGTGGACAATGTGGGCCAACACCAAAGACTTATTCTGTATTCAGAGGCTGTTATTCTTTTATTGAATCGTTATCTAATCTATCTCTCTGGTAGAACAAATGTTATTGTTTACCTTTAAAGGGTTGTTTTTTTGTTTGTTGAAAATTGCTTTTTAAGTTATTTTAGTTGACCTCTAAATGGAGTATGTGGCAACATCATTTTGTCATTACTTCTGGAATGAGTCTCTCTGTTGTTTGTCTTTCCTCAGGACCAAGGCCTGTGTGGATAAAGCCTTTAATCCACACTGAGACCATTGAGGAAACTGCCTCATCAATGATTTACTGTCTAGAGGCTGGCACCCAAGGTCAATCAGAGGCGCATGAATCAATGGCTAATGACACTATTAGCTCATCAACCTTGACAATTCCTCCGACTGGCCTGTTTCAACCCACATTGTCTGGACTCATTTCGGAGATTCAGGACCCCTTGTCTGTTTTCATCAGTGTGAAGTCAGTGAATTGCTTGTAGATTTATATATGGAAAGAATGTGTGGGAGTTCTTGACTAAAATTTTATGACATACTGAAAACACAAAGTCATTTCAGCTCATTAAGCTATCTCATTTATTTGTCATATTTCAATCAAAACATCCCACAGTATGTGTGAACCAGTTCCAGCACCTGGCTGGCTAGGCTCTTTGGTTGCATGTTGCATTTTAAAGCTTATTACCTCTGTGAAGCCTGACAGATGTCTGAATTTCCTGTTTTAGCTATGGCCTCCATCTCCACATGAACATGGGGAAATGCCTCATTTGACACCAGGAACATGCATGAGTTGAGTACACTTAGCTGGGTGTTGATAGGCCGGCCATGGTGTTAATGATTCTGTGACAGAAATAGCCTCTCTGTGTGTGATCAGCAGCCAGGCCTCTGTATGGGTATTGGTTTAAACAAATATCATCTGCTCATTACGAGCCCATCATTTAAGGCCTGGAACAAATTTCAGCCTCTCTGGCGATTAGTGAAGGTTTATGGATTGGAGCGTCCATAGAGAGGATTGGAGGTGGATGAAGGGACCAGTGTAACGTTACACTGACTACAGTCAAGGAGGGACGTTAGTGGAGTCTAAAGGCAGGTGAAAATAGGCTATTGGTCAGGAGCAGTGAATAAATGAATGATGTAGCATATACTGTATCTTCCCAGTATAATCTTGGCCAAAGCTTCAATTTCTTAGATTCACACGGAGAGCTGTATCCATGCTGCACGAAACACCTCAACGAATATGATATAAAAACCGATAGTGTCACCAAATCAAAAGTAAAATGTATTAACAAAAGCATACCCTTTACCATATCTGCTTTGACTACTGTATGTGTGTATTGACAATACTTAAACAAACAGGAAAACAAAAAAGATGGTTTACCTGATACTTGCAATATCATGCAAACTCTGACAAAAAAGCTAAATATTGAATTTAATCATTTTTATTTTACCACATTTGCTCAACATATTACAAACACATTATTCTAAAATGACCCTCAGACAAAAAGAAAAACAACCTTCCAGAAAACTATTATGGGCCCACCAACCAACTCTACCATGCAATTTTCAACAATGTTACTGTGCCCCAAACATGCTATTGAAATATTCTGATATTCATTTATGTGAGCTAAACGGGAGATGAGAGCAGGGCTTCTCTGCAGGCAAAAAGTAATGTTGGGCATTTTTCATAATACATTTCTCTGCCAGACACTTTGGGGTTGGCTGCAGCGTCACTGTAAACAGCATGAGAGTAATGATCAATATGAATCTATGTCAGAGCCTTCATTACAGCTATACCACAGTGGACAGCAGGCAAAGATTTCATTCTGCACTGTAAACGACTTCTCTCTATCTCCCTCTTTCTCTATCTGTCTTTAAACATCCCTCTCTCCCTTTCTCTCTGCTGGTCACTCTCTCTCTCTCTCTCTCGTGTGTCCTCTCTGTTCTCTCACTATTTTTCCTGGCTGCCCCTGTGAATCATATAAATTTAGAGAGGGGATAGTGCGGTTTCGGCACGCGCTGGCACTTTAAATAATGGGAGCTCATCAGCATTTAATTCATTAGCTCCCTGCAATTATCCGCCGAAGCGCATTACTTCCTGCGTGGGCTGTCTGGGATCACGTGGAGACCCCGGAGTGCACTGAGGCCTGGTGTATTCATCACACAGGACTGTAATTGCCCGTAATTATCTCAGGGCCCTGTTTAGGAAAAGGGATGACATCACCCCCCCCCCCCCCCCCCCCCTGAAAATAAGGGATTCACCTTCACTGAGGCTGGCAGAGAAACTCCAGGAAGTCTACGTGTGGTGCATTACTTTGCTAAAAGCACTCAGTGGTGTATGAAGTACGGTAGCATTCACTGTCAAACATTGTGATAAAAAAATATATATGGAAATGCGAAAATACTGTATATCCTATAAGGAATGTATAGCACTATCCATATGTCTATGTTTCAGTAATTAATTGGAATTTGCAGGTGAAGGTTATTGAAGCATTTACTGCTAGGTGTAAAGATACTTTAGTTAATGGCCTGAGAGACTCCAATACATGGCGAATGTTTTGGAAAAGTAATCAAAACCTCTTTTATACAGTAGCAGGTGTTATATGAGAATCCCTGAGGTTGAATAATATTCAGGTCTAACACACAGCCATGAAGCTGTTGAGGGGATGGGGGAAGTGCAGTGAAACGTCTGATGTGCTTGTTTCACCCATTGTAAGAAAAAATTAACTGGCAGTTTCCTTTGATCTAGCTGGGCTTGTGTGAAACTGATCCAGACAACTGATTTTACAATGGAAATAAAGACAGTGTCAATAAAAAGCCAAGCATTATTAAATGCCCATCCAACTTAATCCAGGTCCTCTGTGAACCCTGGTCTGCAGTTCACACTTGGCCTCAGGCTTCCCTGAGTTGCCTATTAATTCCCCTGTCTACACCTCCTCTCAGGCCAAGCAACATGCAGATTTCCATCCTCATGTATCACCATCCTGACAACCTGTCCATCATCCAGTGCAGCAGAGCCAACCAGCCAGAGCAGAACCAGCCAGTGCCCATCGGGTGGTATGCCTGCAAAGCAGCCTGGACACAGTATTCTCTTGGGTGTGCTTGGGGGTTTCCACACCACTCAACCAGTAAGCTCATGCCTGGAAATGGCTTCATTATTCAGTCATTACTTAGTGCTGTCTTCATCAGTTGTGCTGCCATGGTACTGTGTCAGTCCCTCATCAGCTGCCTTGTCCACAGTGACATGTAAAGCTTGGTTTCTCACCAGAGGAGACCGGCCTCTCTCACCCCCATGGATCCGCCAGTTCTAAATGCCAGTGGGTGCATTGGCTCATTCCTACACTGCCTGGCACAGGAATGGTAGGAGACCAGCACAGTTCAATTCAATTTAATATCATTAATTTGCACAGGTGGTAAAGTTTCTATGGCTAAGACACAGGCAAGAAAACATGGGACTGTGGCTCTCAAGGTTGAACGGTTCAACTCCCTGCTCAGGGATTACAGATATACCTTAGTGGAAGGCAGTTAACCTGGATTTTATCCTGCTCGAAAAACGAACAGTGAAATGCAGCTCCCACCGGATTGAAGGCCTTTCAAGCTGCCCTGAATAAGCAGCGAGTGCTTAGTGTGCAGATGAAGCTACTGTAGCATGCTGCAGGGTCCACAAGGTCATTTACACAAGCAGCAAGACAACCACAAGCAAAAGCACAAAGATTTCTTGGGAAGCTTGGGAATTCTGACCCTTTGATCTAAAGAAAATAAAAGTCTACATCTTCACCTAATGTATTTTTCATATGCAATTAAAGCACATAACATCCACAACCATTCCTTTGCTCTATTCATCATCTGAATGCCAATTCATCATAATTCAAGTCTAGAATGTGTCTAGAATGATTCTACTCGTTGTGCCATTCCATTGGTAGATCTGCCGTTATTGATTGTGTGTTTTGCACTGGTAATTGGTGGAGTGTCGTCAGAGCTGCAGTATTACTGGCTGGAGGCTCACAGCAAGTGGCTGTCACAGGGAGAGAAATGGTGCGCCAGGCTGCTGGCATTTGCAGCGGCTCTGCAGGAGATAACGAGCGCCAGTAGCGAGACACGCGCCTTGGCGCCTCGGCATTCCGCAGCGCCGGTCTCATTCATCACCCCACACTGGCACCGCCAGCCGCACCGCACGCACGTGGAATGAATGTGCCTCAGCGTCTCAGAGAACACTCCTGTTTGAATTGCAGACGTGGCTTAAATGTCATGTTTGACATCGCATCCCAACTTTGTTGGACAAGCGCCATTGATGTGGGTAGATGTAATGTCAAGCAATACAGTACAGTGTCCTTTTCCTGTGAAATGCATCAGATTCTGTATCTATTCATTTTTTACCTCTGTGTTGAATTGTCCTCTCTGTTGCCTTTTCACCTTTCTTGTTTCCATTGTCAGCATTTGTGGTCTGCTGTGTTGTATGGTGTTCTGAAGCGGCATGCACATCAGAAATAGAAAATAGCTATACAGTAGCCATTTCGAAAAGGGCTGTGTGACTCATGGTTCCTGGACACAACACCCTTCTCATCTGAAGTGACCATCTTCCCCCAACACAGCATTCTTCTCGTCTGAAGTGATCACATCTGCATCGCTGGCCTGGACACAACTGAGCATGGCACATTACATAAGCCTGGAGCCTCAGTGGTATAGGGTAGTGGCCACTGCTCTTCTGCTGCTCACCCCCATGGCTGTGTGAGCCATGTGGAACTCTCTCTCTCTCTCTCTCTCTCTCTCTCTCTCTCTCTCTCTCTCTCTCTCTGTCTCCCCTATCAGGACCACGGGGCCCTGCTTAAGCTGTCAGAGCATGCACAGCATTTGACATATTAGGGAATCATCTGTAATCGTTCCCTTCTGTGAATCTATTACCATTTGGTAATTAATCCTTTGTGGCATGTCACAGTAGTAGATGCTGGATGCCTACTGTCTGCTTTCAAAGCTGGGAGTGAAAAATGACAGATTTGTCTCTGACAGACAGTTGACAGTTCTGACAGATACCACAGCACATGATGACCTCTCCTGGGGTCATACACTTGCTTGCAAAAGGGTTTCTGATCGCCAAGGCCCCTAGTGAATGAGAACCTTTCTTTAAGTGGTTTGGCAGAGATGGCATACAAAATGGCCCTTAGCTCATCAAACAGAGCAGAGTACTACAACCCCAAATCAGAAAAGTTAGTATGTTGTGTAAAATGTGAATAAAAACAGAATGCAATAATCTGCAAATCTTGTATTTCTCTAAATCTTGTATTTCTCTAAATCTCTAAACTCATATTTAGTTGCCAAAAGGACACAGACAGCATATCAAATGTTGAAAATGATCAATTTGACTATATCATGGAAAATATATGTTCATTTTAAATTTGCAATCACGCAACACGTTTCAAAAAAAGTTGGGATGGGTTAACAAAATGCTGGAAAAGTTGTCTTATGATAAAGAAAACAAAAGGAGGAAAATGTTTCACAACTCTCTTAGAAGTAGGGGTATTTATCACGCTGTGTAAATCTGTGTGGACAAATAATTAAACAATGTAATTTGAATGCATTTGGGGAGTTCACCATCTACAGTACATAATATCATTAAAATATTCAGAGAATCCAGAAAAATCTTTGCAAACTACTTTGACAAAACAATTTTAGATGGCTGTGGTCTTTTGGACCTCAGATGGCACTGCATTAAAACCAGACCTGTTTCTGTAAATAAAACCATTGTATGGGCTCAGGAAAGCCTCTGCTAACCATTGTCTATGAACACAGTTTGATACTCAATTTAGAAATGCTTGTGTAAACTTTACCATGCAACAGCCAAAACTGTATGTAAACATGATACATAAATACCACCGTCTTATCTGGGCCTGAGCTTGTTTAAAATGGACTGAGGTGAAAGGTCCTCTGTTAGACCAATCAAAATTTGCAATATTTTTTGGAAATCATAGACTCATCTGGGCTAAAGAGGAGACGAGAGAAGTATCCAACCTATCCAAATTGTTTTAGTGCTCAGGTTCGAAAGCCAACATCTATGATGGTGTGGAGGTGCATTAGTGTCTACAGCAAGGGCATCTTGCACATCTGGCAAGGCACAATCAATTCTGAACGATGTATACAGGTTTTGAGCAACATATACTGCCATCCAGGCAATGTTTTTTTTTTTTTTCAGGGAAGACCTTGAATATTTCAGGAAAACAATGCCAAAATGAATTCTACACATATTTAAACGGTATTTCCAAGGTGCTAAAATGGCCTGTCTGCAGCCCAGACATGTCAAATTAGGTGCATCATGGAATGAAAAGCATGATAGAATAAAAGAATACCTCATACTGTTGAGCAACTGAAATCCTACAGCATATTGGGAATGGGACAACATTTAATTCTCAAAACTCTAGCAACTGGTCTCCTCAGTTCATAAACATTTACAGAATTTTGGTAAATGAATGAGGTCAACGAGTTTAATGAATAAGTCACTGATGCCACTCTGAACTCTGAGTCTACTGCTTTCTAGGCTTATGGATCTTAGCTCTCTCCATAGTTCTAACAGCCATCATAAATTGGAAATGTTTTGAATAAAAGGTGAAGGCCCTTAAATTCATGAAGAATTCCCCCATCAGGACCACACCCGGCACTCTCACAAATATGGGCCTGATGGAAGTGTGTTAGCAGTGGTTGGTAGAAACTGCCACACTGCTGACGGATGTTGCAGCTGGGCACTCAGGCGAATGAATTTTTATGGCTCAGGTATAGTGGAGATACTGTAAATTACTTTCAACTTTTCACCCAGAGGAAATTGCTAGACAGTTTATTTTACTTTCGAAACAGTTGTTCTGCATCAAATCGAGAATAAAGACCAAAGGGAGAGATTTCGGAATTGGACTGTTTGCTTTTGTAAAAGTGTGGCACTCAGTAATGGTATTCAAAAGGTGAGCAGAGGACATAAATCCTTTAAATCCAAGTATGTTCTATTTGTACGGCATTAATGCATTTCCAAGTATTGCATAAGCATGTGCATATTCTGTACAGTATGTTATTGTGTGTGTGTGTGTGTGTGTGTGTGTGTGTGTTTTATGGCAACACAGTGTCCCCTGTCTGCTGGTAAACCTCTTCATAAGTCATTGGAATGGGTTATGGGACCCAGCCCCAGCTGTCTGGGCCATGTGACCATCTTCCATAAAGGGAATGAGCTGCATCCTGATTGATCAGTCCTTGCATCGGCTTAATTGAAGTGGACAGACAAGCCCAGGCATGATATACACATGATATGCTTGCCCCTCTTGCCATCCTTCTCCTTCTGGGTCTGTCTGTCAGTCAACCCCTGGCTCTATCACTGCTAAGCTTTCCCAAAAAACTGGTTACGCAACATTAGCAGAGGCAGTGGGACATATATCATCTACTTTCATCATTACACTAATAACCTTTAAACACAGAGCTAACAGCTGGTGCTAATATCAGTCCAAATGTTCCCACCTCCCTTTCCTACCTTGCATCATTACCCAAGGTCATCATTCTGGACATATTACATGGCATTTGGAGCATTTCCCCCTATCTCCTTGTGTAATTACTTCTTTATTCATGACCTTTTCCTAAAATATGCTCGGTATGTAATTTAATCATCTGGTCGGTGAAGGGAGCTGGAAGGACATACAGTATGGGCCCACCTTTCCCCACTAAAAGAGCACACCAGCACTCAAGCACATGAGTGACACCTTAATTTAAAAGTGACCCTTAAGAATGGGATATGGATCCATCAATCAAGACGGCAGAAGGAGGGCGAGAGAGAGAAAATCAGTGGCAGAATAAAAGAGCTGTGCTATGTATGCGTCATGGAGGCATTTCACTGTGAACCTAACCATCAATGATTCATCTTAGTAATAAGGCATGCAGATTTGAACATTGAATTGACCAACTTTGAGGTCAGGAAAGCTTGCTGGAATATACCTGATTGTCCCATGGATCCTGTGGGATGGTGCCCTGTGGTATAATGCTTTGCTACAGTCTATGTCATGTCACTGACATTAATAATAAACACAGCTATCTATGGACCCTTTCAAGAGAGTTCCATTATCAGCATCATAGTTGGCCCCACAAGACTTCCGTTTTAACATTCCATATGTTATCTTAATGCAGAGGAAGTAGATTGGGGCCCAAATAGAACGTTCAAGCATTGCTTTTGTTTTTATTGTTGAAAGGGTCTATAAGCACATAGCAGGAGGAGGAAACACGCCCCAAATAAGGCAGCAGGGTCAGTCTCCTGGCCTTTTCAATATGAGGGGCCAGCAGAAGTGCCACTGAAGCATACATTACATTAGTCATGTGGGTGTACCTCCTATCTGTGCAGCCACTGTCTATAATGTATGGCTCGGTTTGCCGCCAAAGGAAGCGCACTGGCCTCAAGCAACTGCTGCATTTTTCATACAGCTCATGCGCTTTGTTTAACAACACAATCATTCAGAATGTCTAGAATAGCAAGCAACTGTAACCTGAAACAGCCTCCACTGCCATGCCATTGACGGTAATTGCAATGTTGTTGGAGGTTAATCAGTGTTGCTTATCAAACACGGTCATTCTGAGTCATTATACAACAAGAACGTCTCAGGATCATAATCCAATTTGCAGGGTTTTATTTCCCTTTCTGCAGACGGAATTAAGTAGTGAGTAGAAATGTCAACACCAATGATGACTGAAAACAAATGAAAAACAGATTCAAAAGGCCAGGCGAAACAGTGATCCATAATGTTATGTGCTGCTTTAGAGTAAACTGAACTATTCCAGTTCTGATATTCTGTAAAGTTATACTACAGGCAAAATGCTTTTCTGTGTGGTTGAGCATTAAGTAGAGGATGAAAAGTAAAGCACACTTTAGAGTTACTGAGTTGTTTAACTGAGTTGAACACAGCTCAGTTAAAGGTTGTGCAGTACAGTGCCATGATGAGTCTGTTGATATCTTGCGACATGTGCTATCATTGAGGGTAATAGCGCTCAGGTTTCCTTGGGCCACATCTCTCTTACAGTCCTGCAGGATGTGTTTACGGGTGTGTCCAGGGCACCATTGTGCCTGGCACTCAGCTGTAACCTAAAGCTGCTCACCCTCACCCTGGGGTCGGGTGCACACATGCCCACACGCCAGGGGGATTGGGTTTGTGCTGACTCCACAGTCCAGCTGCTCTCAAGGACAAAGCGATGTCATAGCAGCCCATGCATTTCATATGAAACATTTACATCCATTCAGCCATGTCTCTGCAGAGGAGAAGGTGAGGTGTTAGGTGAGGTGTTCGTTCAGTGTTTGACCTAAAACCACTCCAGTGTTTGTTCACAGTCCTGGCTCAGTAACTGGGAAACGAACGCAGTGGCTTCGACCCTGTCATAAACAACCTCAGCCAGTCAATGTGATGTTTCAGCAGAATGGAAGGAACTACGGAAGGGTGTAGTCTGAGTGGCTGTTTAACTCAAATGTGAACAATGTCTTAGCAAAACCAATTCACGAAATGCGGGCACTAATGCTCAGTAACTCTTAAAAAATATGGTACCATAAACTGACATACAATTTATAGTATGTCAGGATATCTGTGACAATATTCTATGAAATACACGAGGCCATTAATTAATTCAACTAGTTCAAGATAATGGAGTGCAACATGTCAAAATGTTGTTTGATATTAAATCCAAGTAAACAACCATGCCTGGTTTCTATGGAGACAGCATGAAATCCCTCTACCCCATCCCCTATGATGTATGGCATGTTATTTAAATTAGTCATGTGAGGCAGACTTCCTGAATGGAATTAGGCCATCACAGGTGAAGCAGCCAAAGTTCTTTTTGTTGAATGTGCACATCTGAAATTACGTGCCTAGCCAAAGCTTTGTATGAGTAATAGTGTCGTTATCCAGGTACAAGTTGATGCATAACCAGCCCTGCAGAAATATGGTTCCCACTGCTGTGACGGCAACATTATATAAGAAATGTATGTAGGTCACAGATAACAAATGGTTTACATTTTCACACACTTGCACATACGGTCAACATGGAGTGGATTCTCTAATCTTTTTTCTCTATGTATGCATATTATATGTATCCAAATGGACATAATCTTTGTGCTAAAAGTCAAGATATTTTCTCAATTTAGAGTGAATCATATATCATTCTTACTGTAATGTGTAAAGAGCAGCCCAGCCCAGCACAAACTGTATTTGCTTTGCTCTGTGCAAACCCAGCAGCACAGTAAGCAGGCTGGCTGTTTACCGGTGGACAGATGCAAGGAACAGGGGTCAGGACACACAGAGGGGAGAGGTGCTGTGGCTCATGTGTTTTTTTTTATTTCACTGTGATGGTTAATTAATTATCATGCTCATCATGTGGACATGAAGCTGATCCATCTGCTCCACAAGATCTAATCCATGTTAAACAGGATGCACCTACTGCTCCTCTCCACTCCTCGTCCACTACAGTACCAATGACTCTTATATCATCTCAAGTGGACATCCATAGCGTGCAGTAGCCTACAACAGAGGGAGGAGGCAGTTATGTAATGGTTTTGATGCATGTAGGATTAAAGTCCATAATGTCACAATTCACTTATAAATTGTCATGAGAACTGTTTGAATGAAAGACACCTGACCGGATCAGTCAAAAACCCTTGCACACAATATCATTACATACATTTGCAAATGAGTTAATGCAGTTATGCACAAACTGCTTTGCTGCATGAAATTAAGTCGGTAACACTTTACTTGACGGGTGAGTCCATAACACATTCATAGCAGCTGTCATAAACTGCACATAAAGCATTCATGACTGTTTCATGAGACATGACTCAACATTCATACCAAACCTTTCATGAATGTGGAAGAGAATGATAACAACTTGTCAAAATAAAAGTCCAACATCATATTTGTGTAACCTGGATACCATTAATTTAATCTCTCCAGCCTTTGTAAATATTTCATGAATATCTTATAAAGTCGAATGTCACTTTACTATACAAGTTGTGAAGTATTCTTAATCACTGAGTTTAACACTGGGAGGTAAACTAGCCTACATTCAGCTGACCCGTATTTGTGTATCCTGGAATGGTTGGACATTCCCAGTAGCAAAAGATAAGAAATCATCTGCAAAGGTCACATCATAAAACAAATACATTTTTATGAAGCAAAAATTATTTGCTTGACCATGTTCTCTCTTTTTGGCACTGGAGTAGCCCATTGACTCAGATGTGACATGATCAGGTAAGAGGTTTGGACCAAAAACGGCAATGTTGCTTTGTATGCTTTGCGACTTTGGACTTTTATTTTGACAAGTTCTCGTCGTTCTGTCTTCCACATTCATGAAAGGTTTGGTATGAATGTTGAGTCATGTCTCATGAAACAGTCATGAATGCTTTATGTGCAGTTTATGACAGCTGCTATGAATGTGTTATGAACTCACCCGTCAAGTAAAGTGTTACCATTAAGTCTTAAACAGCATTAAACAGATGCTTATGTCACATTGACCAGTCCCTTCGACTAGAGATTCATATGTTAACCTCATGACTTGTGTAACGGATGTCAGCTATCTTAGCTGTGCTTGTGGAACGTTGGTAAACCTCACTCCCAGATGCCTCAAGAGTGCTGCTGGCATGCGAGCCAGTAGCCTGGGCTATTGGCTCAATCGCCTCCCGATCCGAGGTGCTGCTGTTCGCGGGTTCGAGTCCGGGCTTGTGCAGGGCTGAATTGCGCAGGTTACACATGGAAGGGAGCAAACTTCCAAGTGTGCTGCTCAAGAGCTTTAGGACTTCTCCAAATGCATTTGGATTTGCATCCTTCATGATTGCTGTCTAACCAGTAGTGGAGCTTGTAGGGTCTGATTTATGGGGTAATAGGACGGATAAAGATGACCCAAGAAACCGTTAAATTGTGTGACAAAAGTGCTTATGGAGCCAGATCAGCATCTTTTGCGTTCCAAAACAATGGCATATTTGGGGAACAGAGCTTGTCACTTTAATAAACATAAGTGATGACTCACCAAAGGTTTGCTAGTTAGCTAAGCAGACTTATGCTACGTTTAGGATTACACTACACATGGCCGGCTATTTTCATAAACGGACATTTCACCCTCTCCGTTTTCAAAAATAACATCGTGCACACTTGTCAGTTTTCAGAAAAGTTTTCCTTACACTAACCCGGGTAGCCTATAAGAGCATGCCAAACCTGTACGTGGCGGTGTAACGAGAAGCTGAAGCCCATGCTAGCCAATCAGAATCCCGAAAATATCAACAACAGGGCGTGAACAACATCAGTGTGTGAACTCACAAATGCGCTTCTGAACAGAAGGTACCTTCATTTGAAGAGTTTCACAAAAGACACCCTCTCTGATTGCACTCCTTAATCCACGATGAACGATTGTTGATTGACCACAGTAGTGTATTTCTATGCAATAGCTAGGCTATGTATCTCAAAATATTTTAGAAGCTGTTTGTAAATGTCTTTATTGAGAATTAAAGCAAGCCATATGGTGAGTTATGTGTAGGCTAATATTCATCATACAGCGTGAGGCTTAAAATAGAATACATTTTGAAAGGATTAATGAAACTAATTGGTAAAGAGGTAAAAATGCATCTGGCCTTATCACATGGTGACAATTTTGGCTTTAACAAGTTGTCAACAACAAGGATTATATGTCAGGTCAAGATCCATGTTCCATGAAAAAAGTGCTATTGCCTAGAAGTGAAGAAATACATCCTGTCCTCATGTTCATTAGCAACATAGTTGTCCTGTATTACCCTTAGAACCCAGCAGATTGCCCCATCATCTCACAGCTCTTGCATAAACATTGCACATATGTGGAGAAAGATACTCTCTTTCTGCACCAAAAAGCAATAAGATAACTCACACATGTTCATGCATAAGACAGCTCCACTTACATAACCAAATGTTCTACTAAACTACAGAAAACTGGAAGATAGTACCCAGGTGTTTTAAGTGATAAGTGAGGCTTTACAAATATATAGGGGACATATTATATACAGTAATTAAATATTTCCATGGCGACTGTGAAGGGAAATGTATGTTCACACAACCGAACGTAATGAAGGACTCAGGGGTTATTTATGTTCTTGCCAAGTGTTGCTTCTCCTTTGCTTCCTGTTCACCTTGCTTCACCTTATGGCTCTTTCAGACCTTCGTTGTCTATTTCACTGTCAGTGTTTTCACTCTCCACTTTTAGACCTTTATCTTTAGTTTCCTCTCTATTCATTCAGTTGTCTTGTGGTTTTATACATGTATTTATGAAGACTATTCATCATGTTATCTATATAATAGATTCTGAACCTTAGGAGTACTTTAATATTACCTTGATAAAAAAGTTATCATAGGACAATTCTTTTGGAAGCTTTTCAACATTAGCAGTGCATGCAGTCCAGTTTTCAAACCAATTTGTTTGCCAGAGGTGCTACAAATTCTAACAGAGTTTTTTTCTGTGGAGAAACTTCCTATTTCTTTGTTGTGGAATTCATGCCTGTAACTGAGATGCATATATCCTCAGGCATTGTCCTTAAGCTTTAGGTCTTAAGGTTGTTTGGTGGGAGGTGAGATGTGAGCTTTAAGAGGAGGAAATTATGCTCAGGTAGGGAGGGAGTAATTGCCTTTGCACATTTGGGAATGAGCATAATTCGGAGGCTGGATTTAAATCACCTGAGCAGAAACAACAAGGGACAGGTGTATATGAGAGAGAGAGAGAGAGAGAGAGAGAGAGAGAGAGAGAGAGAGAGAGAGAGAATGCTTTGCAGCAACCAGCCAGTTGGATAAGAACAAACCACCATGGGCAGGTAGCTCTTTATATCAAATTCCCCCAAAGTTCCCATTATCCTGGATCAGCCTCGGTTAACTAAAAGGCAATCCCTGTAAAGCAGCAAAGTTATGGGCTGGAGCCCAGTCTGTCATTCTCATTACCTCTGCCATGCTCAGATCTCTCTGTCCCCAGCTCCAGAGGAGTTTTCAGGCCGTTAGCTCCCATGGGAGGCATGTATGGCGTGCAGGCTGTATCCAGTAAGTCCTTGTCCTTACCCTCATCGCTCTTATGACTGTACTATGGATCTCCTGTCTGCTATCTCTGTCCAGGCCTAGACAGAGGCCTGAAGAAATGAATAAGCATTTCAACTGCTTTAGGGTCTTGCTTGTTCACTAAGCTTGATCTGTGTAATACCTACCACTTTGTCCAAATCCAGCGAATGGACATTCAACACATCTTGTGGACACTACAACTGCCTGCTGCCCTTTGGCTTTTCCAATGATCCAGTAAAGATATGCTGAACCAGTTTGTCTTTTTCTACCTTGATGACGATTTCATCATGTTCCAAGTCCCTGGCTCGTCATATCATCTATTTTCTGCAGTGTCCTCCAATGGCTTTTGGAGAATCAGATCTTTTTGAGTAAACTGAAAAATGTGTGTTTTATCAGGTCATGAACTTGTGCTTTGGGCTCAGCTGGAGCTTCCCTGACAGACAGATAAAACAAATCAAGACATTAGTGGAATTTGCCAGGGAGCTGTTGGTTAGTGCAGTTAGTTGCAGTTAGTTGTCATAAGAGGAATGCAGACTGGCTGGGCCCTATTCCAAATCTAGACTAATCATACAAATCCATAAGCCTGCTCCTTCTTTTACCAAGTCTTGTGCTTTTGTTTGTGGTTTGTATTGCCATTTACTTTTCATCCCATACTACATTTGTTCCCATATGCTCTTAATTGTTTGCAAATAAATCTTGATTTTGCCTCATCTGGTCTTTGTCGTTGAGGCCTGAGACGCAATTCAATTGGTGCCATGAAAACAAGAGTTCGGAATGCAGAACGATGTCTGTAGGAAAGTTGCTAAAATGATGTCCCTGTTCACCATTACTGGATTTCCCTTTTGCCTGTTTATGTGACACAAAAATAATTCCCTCTTTCAGCTGGTAGCCATGATATCTGGATCAGAACCAAACAGAGTCAGCATCCCTTAGGGATGCCGAGGACAGCCTGAGGAGAACAAACAACAAATGGAGAAGATAAATATATCTCCAGCTCTGTGAAGAAGTTGCTGCATCAATGTGAACCTTACATGGTCCAAAACAGATGTAAGATCCTACGTAATGATATAATGCAAGTACTGCTCAGGAACCTTTGCTTTCAGCATCACTCTAAAACTTTGAGCAGTGTTTGTGTGTGTGTGTGTGTGTGTGTGTGTGTGTGTGTGTGTTCTGGACTAGTCACTCACTGCAGCTCAGATTAATGGGATGGGGGGGGGGGGTGCTGAAATCTGTCTTCAGTTCTCTCCCAGCAGCCAAGAGCAACACCATCCTGGGAGGCATCACAAACATCCCTAAATCTATTATCACCAAGAGTACCAGCCCTACGTGGGGTGGCAGTAGCAGCAGCAAAAGAAAAAGTCTCTGTTGTGTTTCTGTGGCTAACTCTAACCTTCTCTGACATTCCCATATTACAAATAGGCATGTCTGTTCTCTCTTTTTTTCTATTTAATAATTTTCAAGTTCACAGCAGACAGCTTAGGAGCAGATGGGGGCAACCAGATGTTCGTGATTACAAGGAATCAAAAAAAAAAATCCGGATTTCAGCATCATTACTAAAAAAAATCCATTTTTCTGGCCTCCGTACAATGAAGCAAAAAGGGATGCCGTTCGTGTTTGGGGTTTTACATGTAATCACAGCTGATTAGATGTAGTAGTCAGACTGCTGGCCCAGCTGTTATTATGTAACAGCAAGCTGAAATGAAATTGCTGGCCAGTGCAGAGGGGCCTCCCCTCCGCTAGCCCTGAGTTAGCCCTCCACCGATAGATCTGTCCAGCCCCATGACTTTAGACCAGTTGCGTGCAGCAGATAATAGTTTGCAGTGTGGAGGGGAGAGAGAAGGGCTCTGGGGATAACTGTGTCGGATGTTCTGTGTTTTTGAAAATTATCTACTTCAAAATCTTCTCTGTTTTGAAGGATTGAGGCTAGTGCCACATGCTTACTCAAGCTAAAAATGTGTTGTCTGTAGCCTACACTGCTGTATTATTCTATGGTCACGCTGAAAAACTATTTTCAAATTTTGCAGAACATCAGGCTGTGGAAAGAAAGAATTGAACACATTCAAGTATTACAGATGGCAAATATATTGTCGTGAACGGTTGTTATGTTTTTCATTGTTAAATTGTTGTTGTTTTTCTATAAAATAATTAAATAAATAGATAAAAATATGCAAACGAATAAATGATCAAAAAAATTAATTTAACTTTCTGGGTGTTTTCATGTTATATACATGTTTTGCATACATCTCCTCGCACAGACCATTGTTTGAAGAAAGGTGTGAATAGGCCTAAATAGTGTGCATGAAGTTGCCCAAAGCTGCTTATTTCTGGGTAGATTGTTTTAGGCAAGCACATCACAATTCCTTTAGGCAAACATGCCTATGTGCTGATTGACTGTTTGATTGATATCTGGCTGAGACTTTTCAGCACAAGCTGTAAAATACATGTGATCAAACTTGACAACAAAGACTTCATAATGTAATCATGTTTAGCTGGAGAAGCCTTTTTCACTGTGTAAGCACTCAGAATGAGTGTCTATGTTGATGGTAAACATATGGTCGGGGCTAAATCGCTGTTTAAATCAGCAGCTCCCAGTCTCAAAAGAACCCCATCAGTGTGAATATCCATTCAGCAATCTAAAGATTTAGCAGTGTAAGATTGCAGAAATAGTTTCAGCTGTGCTGAAACAATGGTGCATGATAAAGTAAGTCGTTTTTTATATTGTCATCTTTTTCATATTGTCTGCATATTTGCTTCAGATCTTTTGTCACCAGGAGCTCTTTGTGGATTTTTCCTGCATGCCACTTGGCGTGTATAATAAAATGCCAGCACATGCTGAGTCATTTCGACGGCTCATCAGCACCAGTGGCTGCTTGTCCAGGTGCTGTGTCTGGCCGAGGACAATTGGCCACGTTTAGAGGGGAGGGGAGCAGAGGTGAGAGGAGAAAAGCCGTGATGAGAGCACAGGCAGCCACTTTTTTTTCCTCCTGGCAAATGAGCCTCTTTCAGACTGTGCTGCATTATTTAGTGGCGTCCCTGTCTCCCCGAGAGCTACTTCTAACGGCACGCGTCTCCAGCTCAGTCCGAGGAGGGGCCAGGAGAGGCCAGCCCTCTTCAGGAGCACAAAAGCCTGGTGTGAGGAAAGGGCGGCTGAGGGCACGACCGTGGAGGGGCTTCAGATGAGAAGTGCTCTGTAGCACTCTGTAGTGCACTGGCACAGCAATGGGCAGACAACCGGACCTTCGGAATTTAAAAATCCCTCACATATTAATTATGGATTAAATATCAGCCTGGATTAAGGAGGCTGGGTGGCCATTAAATGCTTAGAAGCACATTTGCCCTAACACTGCAGGCCGACTCATGTAAAACAAATTTGCCTGCGCCTTTTTCTCATTAAAGATTTAATGATGCTCCTATAGATAGTCCTCTTTTGTAACATTTTGAATGGTTAATGCAGTGTATAAATGATAGAATTTGATTGCAGGGAATGCCCCACAGACCCGTGTCCTGAGTTCCCCTGCGTCTCCGGGGAGGAAGGAGGAGAGGCAGAAGACAGTCCGCTGGAAGCTCTCACAGCAGGAGTGCCTGCCCACATGCAGCCTTGCGTCCACATACTGTAGAGATGCACTGACGTGACCCAAGCTCAGATGGAAGTACGTCACTAGGTGAAAAAGAAGCAGACTGCAGTAGTAGCTGATATCTACATGGTACACATCGATCTGAAACTGGACACGGGACACTGGCACACACACTGAAGCACACAGGCACACAAACAGGGAGGTTCATTTTACTTAAACAATTGTCCAAACTCAGCCCCCCTTATATTATTTCAAGAAGGTGCTGTTCAGTTGTGCCGTTGTCCTGCTTTGTTTGTTTTTTATTTTGTGGATGGTATGAGTGAATATGAACCCCTTATACTCACACACATAAATGTCATAAAAATACACAACGTAACATATTAAGTATATTACCTATTCACAGATATGTATTTACATGTAAATGTATTTTGTAATTACATTTCTTATTGGATATTTAGAACTGAAACTTTCTGATTTGTGAAGCGGCCAGCTGACCACAGAGGGTCACACTTGGCAGATGCCCGCAGCACTATGTAGGTCACACACTCCTTAGAAGAATTAAATATTCAGGATGGAGAAATGTGAGGGAGCAGTCAGTTATTCCAGTGGAATAAGCCCAGGGGACAAACAAGGCTGTAGAGGTTTCAGACAGGCAACATCACTACGCCATCAGCGTGTCCTCATCCATACTCATAATCGGTTGCATAAGACGGTTCTTATAATACGATTGTACTTAGAGGCGAATGAGTTTTTCTGCTGTCCTCTATTTTTGGAGAGGAGATGCTTTTCAAGTTTAAGTTTGTAAGCAGTGCACTCAGCATGTGCAGCAAGCATTTGCAGTCTTCTAGTCCTGTGAGGGCAGAAATCATGAATCCAACCACCAGGAAGGACCCTGTTGGAGACAGACATGTGGGTGTCATGCGTGGATATAATTGGGTCTCCGACATGAAAAGCCTCTCCACTCTTACCCATACATGAGCATTCTTTTTGATACTTGTCTTGACTTAGAGGTTCTTGTTGTGAGAAAAACAGGCTGTTTTGAATGCAGATATGAGATAATTACAAGATAATTAGACAGGTTGGTGCCAGTGGCTCCCTGCAGCAGCTTGTGCTGCCCCCATAGTGGGAATATCATTTGGCATCAGCAAATGAAAACAAAACCCAAAATCTCTTAAAATATGGAGCCACATTACACTTGTAAATTAATTCCTCAGACCAGACTCCTCATTTCAAGATGCTTCTCTGGCGTGACAACTAAAGCCCAAGAGTGCAAATTGTATGTGCAGTGGGATTAGAATTTCAGTCATGTGAGATATGTCATATTTAAAAACAAATGAATCAGAATCAGAGACAATTACAGTACACGTGGGCCTCTTTAGCACTGTGTGGAGTACGTAGAGTATATGGGCAGTGCATTGTGAGACGCACATATGTTTCCCATACTGCCAGAGCTGAATGTCTGTGTGGACACAGTTCCGACCTTCTGCAATCCATTTGTTAATGCCGTGTGCACATGCAAGTCTTGGAGCCCTTTGTGTCTTGACTCTGGGGATCTGCTGGACTAAGCTGACCCCTCTGGCTGTCACTACTCTGGGTTCCCTCGATGACAGAGGGAGCACCGCCAATGCTTGCTTGGCTCCCTCAAGGATATTCCATCTCTATCAGCAACAAAAGCCAATGGAATACATCACCCAAGGCACTCAGTTTACACTTCATGCGTTTCACATTTAATTCAAAGTGAATTCATTTATTTTCTCATCCATGGAATCACACACCATCGGCGTACTCACAAACAGACTACAACAATGTTGGTATGGTGTGAGATATGTTTTCTTTTCTATGCTTAATACTGAATTAAACTATCTCTAATGCACATACAGTACACCCAACCATTAAACTCCTCAGATGTTGGTCCAACAAGATCGGCAACTCCAGCAGAAACAAAAGAATCTGAAAGACATTTTTTATGCAGCATGTTAATAGTAAAGTTGTCATAATCTCAACCATCATGAGCTGTCACAGCAATTTAAAATATAGTTATATGATATATGATTAGGCATAGGCTGTCAAGGGTATTTGACATTATATGGCATCCTCTATGACATGTTCATGACATTTATTGTCATGTTTAAAACTTAAATCACTGGTTGCGTTTTCTATTGTCAGTTACAAAAACTAAATAATGTCCTCTGATTTCCTCAGAAGCCTTTCCAGAAGCACTGGGCCTACTGTAGTCATCAGTACCAGTCTGTTTGTGAAGCATGGTAATATGGTTTGTCTAAGAGCACGATGTCTCTGTATATAACATGTGTAATCATTTATATAAAAGCTATGAGGGCATTGTCGGTATATCTTATTTTAATCACAATAATGCACTGTTCTTTATGCTATGAAGGCACCTCATAAATTTCTAAAGGTTGACTGGCATGAGGGTGGGGACTGTATCAATAAAATAGAATGCTACCTGGACATATCAATATGTACTCCTATAGTCCAATAAGTCCTTCTTGCACCCGGTAACACCCCCCCCCCCCCCCCCCAACCCAACTCCACCAATTTACTCTAGCCTGTCATGTGTTTACTCCCCTCATGTCAGGGGATGTGTCACTGCCCAGTGCGTGAAGGAGTGAGATCAGAGCCCAAGGCCATCTCAACGAGACAGCGTTCTCAGATATGACATTTGAAGGAAAAAAACACCAAAACACACGCAAAGCCTCACTGAAGGAAACAGCGCTTCATTGCGTACTCAACAGAAACATGCAATCGGGATCTGTGAGATTAAAAAACAAAAAGCAGAGAAACAAAATAAAATCTGACATCAGTCATTTTTCCTGTTGTTTGTCCTTGTAACAAGCTGTCAGGTCTGTATGGACATCTCTTTTCCTTTTATCTTTTGCAGCATTAAAACCATTGGGACAGGCGTGAGACCAGGACCCTCTGGTGGCCTTGAGCTACCCTTGGATGTGCAGCTAACTGTGGCTTAATAAATTCCATGGATCTCGTTCCCTCTTTTTTCGGGCACTTAGATTAATTACTGGCAGGTAATTTAAATCTAATAAAGAAGCCTTTATAAAACTGTGTGTAGCTCTTTGCTTGTGCACTATGAAACATTTCCTTGATATAGTTTCATAATTAAATGCAGACCCAGCTGTATAGAACCTGAGGAGTATAAAGAATTGCATATATGTTTATCTTTCCTTATAACTCACGTATGCTAACTAGCTCTGACATAAATAGGGCATATTGCATTAGCATATTTACATGTTCTTTAATTTGCATACATTACAATATTTACTGTCAATATATCCAAAGAGGCTTGCCAACGAGGAGATAACATTACAAAATATAGGTCAGAAAGCCAGTCATGATCACTGCAACCTTAATGATGTGGTAAAGACAGAGCAGAGATGCTGCTGTGTGAAAGGTGTCCTGTAAAGTAAGGAATGGCAACACACTGTATGAGCTCTTACTGAGAGAATCTGATGCTGTTATTCTGAGCTTTTTCATCAAAGAAATATACCATGACTCTCTCACAAGCTCTAAATATAGACCTGGGGTGAGTCATTTGGGATTTGTTTTGAAAACATGCCTCTTTATTCTATAAGGACTTAATTTACAGACCAAAACATTTGTTTTTATTCCGCATTCTGATGACTCTTTATGACAGCGACTCACCACTTTCATACTGCATCTCCATCTAACTGATCAAAGACTGTCTGATTTTGCTCTGTAACACGGCTCACAAATGAAGGCCTCACTTTGAAGAATCCCCGCGGAGACACACAGTAGGGGGAGACGCTGTGTTCCTGTCAGCTCTGCCCAGGACGACGTGCCTTCAGAGGAGAAGGTGTGAGGCAGGGGTGAGCTGTCTCAGCCCTTTCCCGGAGTGTGAGGTACAAGAGCCCTGGCTCCTGCTCACCCTCCGTCTGTGGTGGGGAGGGCTGGGGGGGGCGCAAGGTCTCACCCGAGGGCACACGTGGCATCGCCGCTGCAGCCCCCCAAGCCACTATGCCCAGCAGCAGCCTGCTCCCCTGGGGCCAGTGCCAGTCCCAGGGGAACGTCCAGAACAGTCAGGAGTGATGGGAGACTGCAGGCAGAGCCAGCAGGTCATGTTATAGCTGCCATGTTATGACAGGTTCAGTTATTTGTGCAGTGGGGTGAAGACGGATGCTGCGTTTGAATCAACATGAAGAGCTCTAGATTAGAAGACATCTAAGATGCTGTAAACACGAACATATAATCTACACTACAGTAAGCTGATTGGGTAAACATAAGGCTATCACCTACATGTCACATGTGTCCATCCATCCACCTGTCACTCTATCACCCTTCCTCTTCTTTGACCAGTTCATCCACCCCCCATTTTTCTATTGCTGACATTCCATGTACAACACTTCCATGTACAGCCCTCCCTCCCTCTCTCTTCCTCCTTCTCTCTCTCCCTCCCTCCCTCTCTCTCTCTCTCCCTCCCTCCCTCCCTCTCTTCTCCTGCTATCTATCTCTGTACACCACACTGCGACAGCAGGCTTGGTATATGAAAGGAGCATGGCTGAGTACATGTGCCAGTCTGTGGGGTGACAGGGTGCCAAGCTCTGCCAGCCTGCCTGCCAGGCGATGTACAGCTGTTCACCGTGTGCCCAAACTGATTACCAAAACCAGCCGTCCCTGAACTCTGTAGCCTTAAACCAGAAACTAAAACCGTACACTTCACTTTCAGTTAACCGGTCTAGCACTCTGCCGACTGGCTACATCACGGGAAGTAAAGGTGTGGAGCAAGGCAGTGACCACTTGACCAGAGAGCTAAATTTTCCATCCTCACTTGGAGTGCTTTGTGGTCTGTGGGAAAGTGCAAGGACAACATGAAACAAAGCGACAAGAAAGTCTGTTTGATTGGGAGGGTGACACTGACACTGAGGGCGATGAGAGCCTGTGAGAGAGAGTGCAGGGAAGTGAGAAGTTATGAGAGGTGAACACAGACGAGGCATCTCTGAGGGGCTGAGTAAGTGAGAGAGATGCTCTCAGGATGCTGGACTGTGTCTTCATTATTCACAGAGGAGACTTTGTGTTTTGGAGTGGGGCGGATGGCCAGGCATCACAGCAAGGGAATAGATAGAGACTGATTAAGGGAATCAGACCCCCTGCACAAAACTCCCAGTCGTGCCGCTGCCCAGTTTCTCCCTGGCCTGAGGTGAAGGGCACAATTATATGGCAAAGCACCAGAGACTTGCACAGCGAACACACGGGCCAGTCCTAGGGAGAGGCATGGGGACATTCACTATTAGATCTGTCACCAGGAAATGAATGGGGTCCATAACAGAGAGAGGAAGTGTGTGTGTGTGTGTGTGTGTGTGTGTGTGTGTGTGTGTGTGTGTGTGTGTGTGTGTGTGTGTGTGTGTGTGTGTGTGTGCGTGTGTGTGTGCGCATGTGTGTGTGTGTACATGTGTGTGTGTGTATGTGCGTGTGTGTGTGTGCACAAAAACTGCATTTGATTTCCCCCTCTCCCTCTCTCTATCTGTGTGTTTGTGTCTGTCTGTCTGTCTGTCTGCCTGTCTGTCTGTCTGTCTGAGTGAATGAGAATCCCACAGAAGACAAAGGTGAAATAAGATGAGAGAAGGGAGAGGTTCAGAGTCACACATACACACCATGACCTTAAACACCTTTCCTATCTTAAGTGTGTACCTCACTATCTAGCTGCTCTATAGAACCTTTCAACAATAAAAAACAAAAACAATGCTTGAACGTTCTATTTGGTTCCCAATCTACTTCCTCTGCATTAACCCTTAAAGGAGTACCGTCACACTGGTGTGACAGGAATGTTGAGAAATGAACGTTCTAAAGAATATCTGGGTTCATTGAATTCAACATAGAATTTTAGAACCTTCAATTGTTGCGGAACTTAGAACGTTCAAAAACCTACACCTTTAAGGGTTAAGATAACATATGGAATGTTAAAACGGAAGCCTTGTGGGGCCAACTATGATGCTGATAATGGAACTCTCTTGAAAGGGTCACTTAACCATGTTCATTATGCAATGCACCCCTCAGTAGCTGTGTGGGGATCATTTGGAAGATACAGCTACTATTGCATTGGTTTAACATATGGAATGTTAAAACGGAAGCCTTGTGGGGCCAACTATGATGCTGATAATGGAACTCTCTTGAAAGGGTCTATAGTTGGTCTTCCTAACCTTGTTATTGCTGTGATAATGTGTTCAATTCTCTGTGCTTCCCTGCAAGCTCTGCTGCCGAGTGTCTCCGCCCTGGTAGACATAAGGACCTTTTTCCCAGCCTAGCCTCTCTGTGCTGAGGCATGGGAACAGGTGAAACTTAAATGGCACAGCAGGCTCTCTCCTGAGTCGTGACGCACCCTGGTATTTATAACGCCGGTCATCCATTTTGTTGTGGACGATGACGGCGGCAGAAAGCATTGCCTTAGACATAAGAGCCATCAAGTGGTCAGTGGGGGAACTGCAGCGGCTCCTCAGAGACAGGGGAGACTCATCACCGCAGCAACCCGAACTGTTTAGCCGAAATGACAATAGGCTCTGCAGCTGCAGCTGCATTCACCAGCCTCAGTGGGACGAGAGATAGTCAAGAGGTCAGGGAACGGAATGAATGGACGCTGTACACAGCTTTTAGTCTCAGGAATTTCCATTTCCAGATTTGAGCGTATGCAGGGTCATGTAAGGCCATGTAGGACAACCATCTGATTAAAATCCTCTACTTTACATTACACAAATAATCCCCCACACAAACACAACACAACACAGAAACAAACACAAATGTGTTCGTACACACTCAAACTCTCTGGTACAGACAAAGACAATGTATATAAATACCTGTCCACACACAAACACACACACACACACACACACACACACACACACACACATACAAAGAAATAAACACAGGAACGGCATATTCAGTGTTTTCTTTCAGCATGGCCTGTTGTGACACATGATGTGCTAAAAATAAAGTAAATCTTCCCTGACCCGCAGATTCTGAGGCCACAGTGTAATGAAATCTGCGCCCTCCTTTTCCGCATGGGTATCCTTTTGCAGTACTCCAGTGGAGCTGCTGCCCTGCCCGCTGTAACACACACCACTTTCCTGAGGATCCACAGCAACGCTGGCACGCTACACAAAAGTGAAACAGGGGAGGTGAGGTGAGGGGGAAACAGAGGAAGAGAAATAACAGCAGAAAATGGTGAGAAAGCTGACTGGAAGAAGCTGTGAATATGTGTGTGTGTGTGTGTATGTGCGTGTGTGTGTGTGTATGTGTGTGTGTGTGTGTGCATCTGTGTGTGTGTGTGTGTGTGTGTGTGTGTGTGTGTGTGCAACTGTGTGTGTGCGTGTGTGTGAGAGTAGAAACGAGAGAGTTAAGTGGAGTATGTGGCATGAGTCTATATGTCTATATGTGTGGGTTAACTGGGTCAGCGAGAGGTCAGGAGAGCCGCCTTGGTGTCACATGACAAGATCATGGGATTGGGCAGGTCAAAGGCTCGCTGCATAAATAACTCCACAAACAACAACAGAGACACTAGACTCCAAAGATTTAGTAGATACTATAGACTCAGAACTAATCCCAATGTGCAGCCTAGAGGTCATGACAGACCTAGCCACTAAGAGTCTAGCTCCTGAGGCCATTCATACAGTATTTCACTCATTCATCCCAAATATCAGTGATAAATGCTGATGACTGCATTTTAACTTGAGCAGAGGTCAGATATTCCACTAATGACTTCAATGGAGGAAAATGGTGCTGTTTAATCTGATGGGCTTCATAACACCAGAGTGGCCAGCTAATGGGCCTCTCAGAAGATGAAACCAAGCGGAAAATGAGCAGGAAGTTTTGTGTGGTGTTAGTAATGCTATCTGGATATCTAGCTTTTTTCAGCGTACTTGAATAGCCAGATCTACATGGAAGGACTGTAATATTAGCATTCCTCTGTTCTTGCTGCTTAAAATTCAGCCGTGCCTGAGGATAAATAGAAATGTAAATATTTGCCAGTCTAACATTTGTAAAAACTTGCACACCTCAAGGGTTTCTGGCACTGGCATTTTCTTCTTTTCTCTTTTCCACAGCCAGCCATTTACTTTCTTAGCAACTAAAACAATGTCAACAATTTTTCTGTTTCAAATGTACCAAGAATTCCTTTCTGCATTTATTTTCTGGTTTCACAGCTCAGCAGTGACTGTAGAGACAACCAGCCATTTACAGTCAAAAGAAAGTCACATGGGAAGATTACAGTAAGTAGGCAAACAGCTTAGACAGAGGCAATGCATGAAAACAATGCCCAAAGCTAATGCTATCCTGATGCCACAGAAACTATTTGTATAAATACAAAACATTTACAAAACTGTGTTAAAAAGAAAGCATCCATGATTCCAGCTCATTGAGAGCATGACATTTAAAACTGTTCTGAGGTGGGCAATAGAGTTTAGTCTTTTGAATGAAATGATGTTCAATAACTGTATTCCATTAGACAAATCACATTATATTTTAAAGGTAACAGACTGTAAAAAGAATAGAATGATTCTTTGGCCATGGGGTGTCACACATTGAACAGGAACACATGCTACAGCTATGAACCCTCACAAACTTGAGAAGGGCTTGGTGTGAAAATACATCTTTTTATTATAACTGACAGAAAACATCATGGTTTTATTTGACATAGTGAAATTCTCCAACCACTGAGCAAGTCTATAAGAGCAAACAGGATAGCAGCCCTCTCCAAATGATCACTCTTTCCACATTCACATTTAGTAACATGTGATGTCCCGCCAGATAAGCCCTGTACTGTATATGTACTATACTACTACATCATGTATATTATGTATATGGCCTTTTATATGCATGTACTGGAATGACCATAACAACTGTTAATTCTATGGCCATAACCCACTGCCCACATTTCTTTGTTCTCATATAAATGCTTGTATGCAATGCCATGCAAAGGTCTTTTTTGACAATGGCAGAGCCAATGTACAAAGCTGTAGTTATAACCAATGGGAGAGTTCTACACAAAAGCTGTGTCATTCAGAACTAATCCTTTAGCAGACGGATGGTCAAAGACTTCCCCAGGGTCATTGATGTTTGGGTGAATAGGAAATATGACAATGAGTATTGAGACATCAAGAGATTGGATTATTTTTATACCCCAATAAAAATAAATGTCTACAGGGAAAAAAATGCAACAAGCCATTCCTGCTATTTGCATGAATAGTTTCACCCTTTCAAGAGAGTTCCATTCTCAGCATCATAGTTGGCCCCACAAGGCTTCCTTTTTAACATTCCATATGTTATCTTAATGCAGAGGAAGTAGATTGGGGCCCAAATAGAACGTTCAAGCATTGTTTTTGTTTACCTTGATGAAAGGGTCTATTGGATTTGGTTTGTTCAGTAACAATGAGACAGAAGCAGTGGTGGTTATAGTGTAGGGTATTGGAATCCACAGTCTGGCCCCGCATGCCCAGGACTGACAAAACGCATGTGAAATCTACAAATATGCTTTTGGACACTAATAAAGTTTTGGCCAAAGGCAGGACTGGGGCTGGTCTAGTTATTTCCATCATAGTGTTGTTGTCTGAGAGATACAACAGGGGCTCAGTGGCATTAAGCTCAATGACACTTCATTGGGATGTGTCAACAAAATTGTTGTGTCACAAATAGAAAGCAAACAGAGTTCATTCCCAATGGTTCTGTTCTGATGATTTATCTGAAATATTGAATAAATCACATTGCACAGAATAGAGCTCATGGAGTTATGTGGGTTATTTTCTGTATATATATAAAAAAACTGGCAACGAAACATAACAAATAAGATCCTACTGTACTTCAAATATTTCTGCCACAATTGAACATACCAAGAACTTTAGTTACTCAGGTCTGTTGGACATTTTGACCACAAGGAGGCAGTATAAAGTCAAGGACATAATTCACCATGGGAATCAAAGAGTTAGGCTTTTTTTCTTTTTAAATCAAGCATGAATGAAGTGATTCTGCCAACATTGGAGTCTGGGTAGTCCTTTCATTAAAGAAATCATGTTTGCCTTCAAGCTGTAGCCTAATTCATGTCTATCTGTGATATTTTCAAGGTTATTCTATCATTTTCACAATACTGTTTTGTTTCACTGCAGCATATACCTGTGTTCGACTTGTTGCCATGTCTAGTTGGTTTGCTGATCTTTCTCAATCTGAAAGTCTCATTCAACCTTAGCCCAGACATTTCCAGCCACCCTGAGTGTCACCTGTCCAACTTCATAGGATCTTACCCACAAGTTTGTCTACTACAGTTGTTTCAGGATTACCAACATTTTGTAGTGGTGCCTAGTGTATGGTTTTACTGACTTACATCTTTTTGACCTTAGATACAGTCAAACACATTCATTGCTTTATTGTACAAACTAACTATTATGAAAATGTATATATTTGGATGTCAACAGTTGTTTGTCGGATAACTACAATCATGGAAGCACAAGCACAAGCACTGGTCACTGGTATTTTCTCAGCCAAATCTGACCAGAGGGTTAAAGGGCTAAATAACAATTGGCATACAGGTCAAGGTTTGAAAGTCAACAATGGTGATTCTGGAAAAGCTCAAATCTCATTGCTCTCTCTCTCTCACTCTCTCTCTCTCTGTGTGTGTGTGTGTGTGTGTGTGTGTGTGTGTGTGTGTGTGTGTGTGCAGGGATGTAGTGGAGGCTAAATGCAAGTAAACACAGTTTATCCACCTCTTAAATTTCAGAAATAGAGTTTACCCACCTCTTATTAGAGTTTATCCACCTCTCAAAAGAGTTTATTCACTTTTAACATTCAAAATTCACACTGTATTATCCAACATTATTCTATATTCCCAATATGTACACTCATCATCAACACTCTAGGAACCATTTACTGTAATACCACTGGTATTGTTATAAACACTGGACAATAACCTCCACCATCATCAAACAAGTTCTGAATGCCTTTTTTAAAAAAAAATCTGATACCGCATGGCGCAGTTCACCTCACCGATATCGCAGAATTCATAATTTACCCACCTCTTATTTTACCACTACATCCCTGTGTGTGTGTGTGTGTGTGTGTGTGTGTGTGTGTGTGTGTGTGTGAACACAGAGGCTATGATTCAAGGTGACCTTTTTTTCTTGCTCAATTGTACTTTTCTGACGTAGCCCACACATACGTGGAATACAGAGGAACCAGTTTGGATCATATCATAAGGAAAGTGAAAGAAAAACAGTGTGATGACAAATGAATTGCAAAAACATGTTGAAATTACGGCTATAAACCCACATTCAGTGTTACCTTACATGTTATAGTGATAGAATCACTATGATGTGTCTTGGCACCGCGTTCAACGGTGTCACGGGGGAGGAACCGGATAGATCACTCCAACACAGTCGACTCTAGACGTGTGACCTCGCGGGAGGCAGCCAATCAACTATCCTCTAAGTTTAGGGTACCGTCTTAAGTCCTCTCCTCCGTTCCCCACGCCGTTACAGGTGTTACCCAGGCGCGCGAACGATACCGTAGTTGGAAATGAAGTACATGGGAAGAGGACTAATTTTTAGAGTCGTAATGGTCTTATCGTTTTTCTCACGCGGCTTACTTTGGACTTTTCGAGAGGATCAAGATGACAGGTAAAGAAGCCGCGAAATTCGGTGTCCTTTCTAGGGGCGAGTGCAATATCCCAGATGTTGAGCTGCGCTCCTCAGAGATACGTTAAGCTGTTCATGTTGTTCCGAGATGTAGGTATGATATTGAAGATACTCTTATCTGTCAAAATCACAGCATCTCTGTATTTTCCTTCAGAGAGGTCTGCTCAGAAAACAAAATTGCTACAACAAAGTACCCTTGTAAGAAGTCCACTGGGGAAGTAACAACATGTTACAGGTAGGTGGTCAATTTCAAATTTATTTGAAAGCATGCGTTCTGCGAAATGAAGTCTAGCTTAGAGGGCGAGGCAGAGTCAGAGATACTTTATTTATTTGTTGATGAACTTCATCGATAGTATAAGTATAGCCATCTCCATTCTTCATCCTCTTCCTCTCAGTTGAACATTTTGTGTAGTTTTGACATTGCTACATTATGTGCAAGTCAAAAGGTGTTGGACAGCATACTATAAAAATGTGGATAGCTTTTAATCATTTTATGGACTTCAATCAGTTGTAATTATTTTGCACGATGCAATTTGCCTCTGCCAAGTGACTGTTAATGTCAGTGAGAGTTTAAGATTGCTTTGTCATGAAGACATGTTTGATTCTCATTCAGGACTCCCATGATATCTAATGAGTAACCACTCACTGAGCCAGTAAACCATTTGTGTCACACATTTTCTAAACCCAACTGATGCCATAGGAAGTTCTTATACAATTCTTTCAGAATTTTGATTAGCATAAAAAAAATTCAACAGCCAAATAATTCAACCAAATAATTCAACAGATATAGGTGCTCCCAAATGTCAACACTCAAATCTAAATTTCAAACAGATAGATGCATGGGATGCAACCATATGGTTATCATCTGGGTGTCCCAAAGCAAACATACTGACCTATGGATCACCTATCACCTAACTTGCCCCTGTTCTGAGAAGCCAACGTGCATTACTAGAGAGGTTAAAGCCCCCAGCCCTTCACCAGACACTGCTCAGACATGACCCTGTAGTCTCTTGAGGTCTCCTTGCAAGTCCAAGACTAACAGGCCAACTGAGCAGCGCTGTCTCCCAAAACTCTGTCAAAAGGGAAAATGTGTGCCGATTTCTGTCTTTGGTTAGGGATTAAGAGGTTGGAACTTTAATCTGGTTTCATAGCCAAAGGTACACTAGGGTTAGGGTCCCTAACCCTCTGTTCCAGACAGAGCCCCATCACAGCATTTACTTAAGCTCATAGTGACAGCAGGTTACAATGTTGGGCTTTGCATCCATGCAACAGGATGTTTAAATGATTAGGGTGGGATATGAGGATTGGTTGGGCTCTGTGTCTTTGACATTGTTTATGCTAAAGAGAACAGGGACACACGTACTGTTGCGCCGGGTGCACCTTAGTCCACCTGCAAGTTGACACACGAGTCGCCGTGTAGCTTATGTTGTCTGTTCCAGCATGTGTGTCGAAATGAGCGTCTTTGAAGCTTTTGCCAAACAAAACTGCTATAAAGCCGCCCAGGGAGGGTATTTTACGCAGGCTTGAACGACCTCCCCACAAAAGCCAGTCATGCATGCATGTAGAAATTTGTATGTATGGTCTCAGGTGGCAGACCTGTCATCATTGGCAACACAGTGATATATTACTAGCACAAAATGACCCTACTTTTGATTCAAGTTGAAAAAGAAACAAGGCCCACTGAGCTTTGAATGTCTGCATGGGATTCACAGATTAAACCAGCAGGGGGGCTCTCCAACATACGCTATCCATACCTCAGATGTCATCATATCTGCTGAACAGACAGTGATGTAAATCACTCTGTCAGGGGTCCAGGTCCTCACACTCTTTAAGCCTGGACCGGGTTAGTTGAAGCAGGTCATCCTTGTTGGGACTGATCGTCAGCCAACCCTAAAAAACGGATAATGCTATAAAACAATACTAAATCAGGTTGTGTTGTGCTTGGTTTCAGTCCATCCTTTCAGATCTCTGAGTCTGGACTGAACTTGTTGGAGAGCTGTTGAAGCTGCATACCTCTTCTTTTTACCAGAAATGGGATACTAGATGAACTGGCAAAATCATTCACCTTGAAATGACTGTGCCTGTCATTGACAATGATAAATGTGTGTTTGCTAGTGCTGGCTCATTTAGTTTGTGATCAGATTGAAATTACATGATGAGTCTTTCATATGGAGACTAGTTAACATGAGTACATGAAGCTGGGATATTTATTGTGATGAGTTGAGTGGGAGACTTAAAAGACCAGATGATTAATTGTATGCTTTTATGTTTCTCTGGAGTTCAGTGTCACTGACTTTAAGAAAGGAAAATATGGAATGTTTAAGATATAAGAATGTAAGATGTTTAGGAGAGTTGCCAGCAGTTTACTTATCAGTTGATAAATTGATATACTGGTGTAGAATCTTTTTTCCATCATGAAACTCAAAGTGCCAGTGGTGCACACAGATGCTGTAGTTGAGAGTCAAAGCTAAGTGTCCTTGGTGCTGCAACGTGTTGTAAGGAACAAATGAAAGCTAGAGCATATCTAGAGTAACTGCACTGCAACCGTCATACACAATTGGTATGTGGCGTTTGTAATTGTTGCGCTTTGTTATTGCTCCAAATATTTCTGGGGGTCTCAGAGCTTGTGAGTTTGTTGTGTTCTCTCCTGCCTGCCCCCCCTCTCCCTCCCTCCTCTCCCTCCTCTGAAGCTGGAACATTCCAGGATAAAGCAGTTTGCAGTTTACTGAAATGGGACTAAAGGGCAGCTCATCCACAGCACAGCGGATATCACTGGCATTTCTCACCCCCTCGACACGACACCATTGGGCTGGGAGAGTAGCCATGACTCCGCACGTGCTGGTCATTCGCCTGCAAAGCGCTTGTTTATCTCCAGCAACAGCATGTTCATTATCTGGTAAAGCATAAACAAATGTTTAGGCTCAGAAGCCAAAGACATGTCCTCAGCAACCTCACCCCTGACATGTCCACTGGAGTGCTTTGAAAGGGATTCTGTGAGTTTCCGTCCAGCAAAAGGCCGTCATTCCATTTCTCAAAGCTCAGTCATATTGCAAATCTTCCGGGAATATGGGAAAGTCTCTTACACTAAAAATGAAGCCTTGCTTGCTCAATCAAAATACATCAGCACTTCTGTGGTAGTCATCATTGCATGTATTGTTTCAAGGTTGATTGTGGTATTGCCAGTGCATTTTCTAAGCAGTATTTTATATCTTTATTATATTATTTTTTATAAACATCAGGCATTTCTTCCAAAAATTGGCTTGTTCGATCAACTTGTATGATGCTCATTCCAGATTTCCGTCAGTGAAAAGCTGCCCTGATTTGATATCTTGAGTCCATTTAGTCAGTTCTGTGAGCCCATCAGCCCAAGCCCAAAGGCATGGCAGAGTGGAATTTCTTCATATTTTGCACCAGATTTATTGTTTGCTGGCTTGGCTGAAAGCAGTGAGACATGTGAGTCTCTATTTCATTGCAAAAGCAATATTATATAAGGCTGGCTCACGGTGCGAAGAGGAAGCATGGTATGATGAATCGATACATGTATTGCAGTAAAAGAAGATGTCAAGTTTTACTGCTAGTATGGAAAAGGATTTTATTTCCTGTGGATCAGGTGGTCTGTAGCACCTTTCGCTGTGGCTTACAGTGTTATTGTGTTTAGCTTTCATTGAGATATCCTACAGCAGGGACCTCAACATAATTTTTTTAAAACTGAGAATTAGCAATATCCATACTTTAATGGGCCCCTGAGAAATGGGGTGATAAAGACAGAGTCTCCATAGTCATGAACTCATAAAAACTGTGACAGAAATATGGAGTTTCTTTGGGACACCCAAACCAAATTAATCAGCGTCTTTATATTGTTGAAAGCTTTTGGCTCGGTCTAGTGAAAGATGAAATCTCTGTGGACATGGCTAAGCGCTTGGAGATTTGAGTGCATTCATACTTCATGTCTTCTGTTCCTCTCAACCAGCAATTTAGTCAAAGTCACTCTAAATTCCAAACATCCAAATTGGAAGTATCAAATGCAAATAATTCAGCCAGGAACAGATCATTTTACAGTAACAAAAAACACTTCAGGGACTTGTGTGTCACTCTTTATGAGTTGGCCGGAAATATTAGGCAATTGCCTGTGATTAATATCCTTTGCCGACATGGCATCCAGATGTTTCTTGTTACGCAAAAACGTTATCATTAGGCAACTGCTTGATGTATTTGAAAACGTCCTGATCCACAGTGGTCAGAGCAGTCATTGGGATTGGTCACAAAGATTGAGAAAGTCTTCTGTAGTTATGCGTACTTAGCGAATGTTCCTGCAGGAATGTCCACCTCCATATGAGGCTGCAGGAGCTGCAGGGTTTCACAGACTGGAGAGCGTCATTCTCTTGTGTTGAGCTGCCTGACTGGGCTGCCTCCCATCTGTTTGGAGTAAACAGAGTACTCTCACTGCAAGTGGGATTTAGCTGGAACCGTGTTTGAGTGAGATGCTTACCCGAATGGTATTTATTACAAAGTCTGTTGTGCTATCTCTTCTCCACTGCTCGGTCAGCTTTTGGAAAGTTAATGGGTGTCCAGAGGAGCACAAGGGCATCCAACCTTGTGTGGGGCATTTAAGTCATAAGAAACCTGCGGTGTATACACACCCCAGAAGGTTAACGTCAGCCCTGTGTGTGCAGAAACCTGGCATGGGTTGTCTGCAAAACACAATCAGCAAAACCAGTTTTGTTGGTCAAGACCGTGGACTCAAAAAAAAAAAAAAACATTTCCCCATTGGCTTGCAAGGCCCAAATCAAAATGTGTGAGCGTGTGTTTGTTTGTGTGGTTTCACCAGAATTAGCTACAGGCACATGCTTTATGTAATGAGCATGTTGAAAAGATCTGGCTGATAGATGTAAAAATGCCTCCACCTTGCATATCTGCACAGTTACACACTTCATCTAACAATAATGATAGTGTTGTGTTTGGCAAGCAAGTGTTGCAAAAGTCAGAGCAAGGCACAGTAAATAGTGCAGTGAGGTTTTCTCTAACTTTTAGAGTAATAACTAATTCTAATCACAACTTATACTGTACTTCGCCCTTAAGCATACATCTGAAATGCCCAACACGCGAACACTCGAACACCCAAACACAATTTAGTAAGATAATGCAAAGAGCTGCTAATAACATCTAATAATAACACTGATCTGGCAGTCAATCAATAAAAATCCAATTATTGGCTATTTATTCACCATTTATGACATTTCTGGGGTTAGTGCTGTGGGGTGGATGAATTATTTATTTGTTTCAGCTGGGTTGTCTTGGATATTGGTATAACATTTCAATTTAGGTGAAAGAGACATGTCTGTTCCTGAAATGTTGTCATCACACCTTATCAGTCATGTATTTTTTTAGTTAGTGTCTTTAAGTAAAATGGTTTCAAATGGTGCTCACCAAGTTTGACATATTTCAAACAGGTGGAACTTGCACTGTTTGATCTCTTCTATTCAGTTTACAGAAATACTCTTAGATCAAGAAAACACTGTTAGGCTATATTGTCCTTTTTATCGCCAGTAAGATTGATGATTCTCTCAGTAACCCTGCTGCATGCAAAGAGACACTTGACATGGAGGATTTGCAGGCACATGTGGCTGTGCTCTCCCATCAGTCACTTGAGATAAGCGGTCCATCCCACTCAGCCTCACTATCGCCAGGGGCAACAGCCTCCCGACCATCAACCCCCAGCCTTTGCCTGATGAATCAGCCCTTATGTCTCCCCTCAATCACTCACTCTCTCTCTCACCCACTCACTCAGGGAGCTCCATGCCAGTGTCTGGCCTGTCCTCCCCAGCTGGAGATAAAAAGCCAGACTGGGACAGGAATGCTGTCAGGGGCTCGTTACTTCACATTTTAATAAACGCTCAGTAGCTGGCTAAGAAAATGCAAAATTACATTGTTTCTCCATCCTCCTCCACAAGTCCTGGTAATCGTCTCAGGTCTGATGTGGGCGTTGTTTTGGTGATTGGGCTGTTGCTTTTGATTTTGTGGTTGTACAACTCTCAAATGTTATGTGTGTCGTGCACCATGTTAAGACCATACTCATGCAAATTCCCATCTCAGTCCGTTGCAAATCATTAAAACCAGAAGGGTCTCATTTTGTCTGCTACTAATTAAACCACAGAAATAAAAAGGATCATCTGTCGCGATTCTCATCTTTGAAGTTCTCCCTTCACTTTTTTAGAGACTTTAATTCCCAGCTAAACTTACAACCGTGTTGGCAGCGTGTGTTTTCCCAGTCGTGTGTTGTGTTTATGTTGGGCTGAGGTGGACATCCTCATGTTACTGAGCCCCTTTCACACATCAGACTAATCCCTCAATAGTCTGCACAGCAGCTCCAGGCCCCAGCCACACAGAGCGAGAGAACTAAATAATGACCTGTTCTCAGCAGGTGCTGGAGCGTATTCCCTCAGAGTGGACTTGAGCACAAAACTCTCTGTCTATTGGGTGCCATTAACTTGTCTATATACCCTACGGCATTTTTTGCAGTTCTCAAATATCCAGCTATTAACTGGGAGACAATACAAGCTATGTAAGTTCATTGCATTTCTTGGTCTGTGAAATAACTTGCAAACATCAATAACAATCCTTTTCTATCAAACAAACCGCAATAGGAAAACAAACATCCCTAATATTGACTATATAAATCTTGTAACAATTTACAACACATTCTATTATAGTCATTTGTTATAAATGCAGAATTTCATTCCTATTTTAATTGGATATACTTAAAACATATGCCTTTGAAGAGACTATGATAAGATCTCAGCCTTTTCTAATTGAATGCAGCTTAGGATATTGTTTAGTGCCATGTGACGTTGAATAAGTTAGGGGAAAGCCATCAATCCAACCAAGCTTGTCATTGCTCTATGAATTAAAATTTCTTTTCTTTCTTCAAATTATCATTTTTACAGATGAATAAGAAATGGGACATAACACTTACAGGCCTCTCCAAGCTCACCAATCATACTCTGGGATTTTGAATAAACAAGTGCAACAGCACACTGAATAAGAGTGTCATACTCTTAGCTACTATAGGCTCTTCAACTGAAGAAACAGACTGCCAGGGTGTTTATTTCAAATGCCAGAGTAGGCTTGCTGTAAATATCTCACACTCAATTTATGAGTGTGAGATATTTATCTTGTTTCAAAGCGACACGGCGTCCCGGTGTTCCCGGTGACAGTATAGGCATGTTGTCAGTGATGCCAGTAACGTGTTACTTAGTAACGCGTTAGTCTATTTTGACCACTTTTTTCGGTAACGAGTAATCTAACACGCTACTATTTACAAACCAGTACTCAGATTAAAGTTACTTATCTAAATCACTGTGCGTTACTATTTTTGTCATTTTCCTTAGTAAAAAGATATATTCTTTGCTTTCTTCTTGTCTCGGGGATTAAAGTCATGTAGGCTATGCCAACCTTTTCAGCATGAAGACAACTCATGTGTAAAACCACGCAATGACACAAACGTAAACAACAATGGAGGGAGGAGAGAGATGCACGTTTTATCTATAGTCATTATTTTGAGTTTGTGTCAGCTAAACATTATCCTAGAAATCTAGACGCGCCCCTAGTGGCAGCAAATTACATTTGCTGCCAGGGCTAGTCTAGCAACTCTCCGTTGGCTTGTGAGCTCCAGAAATCGAAACTTAATCAGGACATTGAAATCGTGTATAGAGTCGTTTGGTGGGCTTAACATAATGATTGATGGCAGAGTTGCAACGGTTTGACTTGAATTCCCTGCTACTTGAAAACAAATATCCTATTGCGTGCAGAGGGAATTTGAAAGACAACTGATTATCCCGCCCCTCGGACTGAGCACTGCGAACGGTGAGTGCCCAGACCCTACATTTTAATGTGGGTCTGGCTCGCCAGGCTAGCTAAACATGACAACACGTTGTACATTCTGTGCTGGCGACAAAGTGCTGTCTAGCTAGACATCCCAAGTCTCCCGAAGTTTTGGGAGTCTCCCACATATTGATATCCTGACGCCCGCAAATTACATAAAATCTCCCGGAACCTAGAGCGAAGAAGAGCACGCAAGCCAGACCGGACTTCGCGTGTATGGCAAGCCGATTGAGCATTTATTCAAATATCTTGATATCAGGCATAATTGTCATGTACATGCAAGCCATTTCTGTCCACTAGTTAACTAGTGAGCAATTTCTGTGTGAACTAGTTAACTAGTGACAGCCAAAATGCTCACTAGTTAACTAGTAAGGCCCAAATTATCTCTAGTTAACTAGTTCATATGTTTCATATCTTACTAGTTAACTAGTAATGCTCAGCATGTTCACTAGTTAACTAGTGGACACTGAAACTAGTTTAAAGACTTCTATATTTTACTAGTCAACTAGTAAGGTACAAAAATGTTTACTAGCTGACTACTGAATGTCAAATTCCCACTTGTTAACTTCTATGTAATTTGGCCAGCCGCTTGAGCATTTATTCTGATATCTTGATATCAGGCCAACATGCAAGCCATTTTTGTCAACTAGTTAACTAGTGAGCCATGTTTGTGCACACTAGTTAACTAGTGACAGCATAAATGCCCACTAGTTAACTAGTGAACACATATTAGCTTCACTAGTTAACTAGTGAGAGCCACAAATGTCCACTAGTTAACTAGTAAAGGCCAAAATGCATACCAGTCAGCTAGTTGAAGTCTTTTGGGTCTCACTAGTTAACTAGTGACAGGCAAAAATGTGCACATGTTTACTAGTGAAGGCAAAACTCCTCACTAGTTAACTAGTTGGAGTAGGTCAATGTCAGTAGTTAACTAGTGAACCATAAATGGCTTACTAGCTAGCTAGGTGATGGCAGCAGGCTCACTAGTTAACTAGTTGATGCATCCTTTGTCCAAACTAGTTAACTAGTGAGGTCATAAATGTATACTAGTAAACTAGATGTACCGCAGAGCGGTACAAAATATGACCGCCGCCCAGTCCAGCACATGTTTTCCACAAAAATAAGTCACGCTGAAAGGCATATATGATTCTAACTGTCTCACTGAATTGCATTATGCACACTCAATTCTCACTGGTATCTGCTAGACAACAAGTACCAAAACATGATTAGTTCATAGATTTCACATGTAATATACATTTTATACAACCCCACCCCTATCTTGCCTGTTCATAATTCTGAGAAATTCTTGAATTGTGTGCATGTGTGCGTGTACATGTTTATGTGCCTGTGTGTGTGTGCATGTGCATGCATGCGTATATATGTCTACTGTGTGAGTATGTGTCATACGTACTGTAGGATTACTGTGAATGTATGTGTGTGCGTGTGTATCTGTTTATGCACATGTGTGCATATGGAATGGGTTTACATGACCCCTGGAGGCAAACATACGCAAAACATTGGTCATCCTAGGCCCTACGGTTCTTAAGATATTCACAGAAAACTGTGTCTGCCCTACCCTCCTTTCGGGGGGTGCAGTCCAGCGGGGGGGCTACAGATCAAAACGAAAAGCGATGTTTCCATGCTATCCATGTGGGGTTACATGCCCACCAAGTTTCGTGTACCCCGGTCTTTCAGTGTCCCGGGAATCCTTGTTGGTGTACGGTCACTAAATGTACACATACATTATTTTATTGTAAGGCCCCCCATGAACGAAAGTCCACGAAACTTGGCATGCATTCGGAGGGTGTCATAATGATCCTACACAATTTCGTGCAGTTTTGACCATGTCAGCCAGAGATATTGTGATGAAAACACCTAATGTTTTGCTTTTTAATTTTTAACTAGGTGGCGCTATACATGAAATAAGTGGTAATGGGATAGGTTGACATGCCCCCTTAAGACCAACATACAAAAAAAGGTGGACCTCCTAGGCCCTACGGTTCTCGAGATATTTACAGAAAACTGTCTCCGGCCACCTACAGGCCAGTTGGTGTATAGTAACATAAATTAATTTATTGTGTGGCCCCCCATGAACGGAATTCCACGAAACTTGGCGTGCATTCAGAGGGTGTCATAATGATCCTACACTTCCAATTTCGTGCAGTTTTGACTATGTTAGGTCAAAGATACCTGCGATTACAACACCTCATTTTTACTTTTTTGTGTTTAACTAGGTGGCACTATACATGAAATGAGTGGTTATGGAATGGGTTGACATGGCCCTTTGAGATCAACATACCAAAAAAAAAATGGTCCTCCTAAACCCTACGGTTCTCGAGATATTCACAGAAAACTGTGTCTGCCCTACCCTCCTTTCGGGGGGTCCAGTCCAGCGGGGGGGCTACAGATCAAAACGAAAACAGGAGGTTCCATGCTATCCATGTGGGGTTACATGCCCACCACGTTTTGTGTACCCCGGTCTTACAGTGTCCCGGGAATCCTTGACGGAAATTTGGACATGCGAAAAAGAAAAAAGAAAAAAAAAAAATCTGACTAAACCTATATGACCGCCGCTTCGCTGCGCGGCGGTCATAACTAGTTGAAGCCTAAATTCACACTAGTCAGCTAGTGGCGCAGAATTCAAATTAGGAGGCGGAGAACTCTGAAAATTGAGGCTTTCTATTGGCTCCCTATGTCCAAATAGAACATGACAACCAATCACAGCGCAGAATTTCACAAAATCCCACCCACAACATTTGCATGTGGCACACAAGTTAACATGCTGGCCAAAGGAACTTTAACTAGTAAACTAGTGGCTTCAATGTGACACTTACATGTAAACTAGTGAAGGCAGAACTGCTCACTAGTTAACTAGTGAAGACACAAATGCCCACTAGTTAACTAGTGAGGTCTAAAAAGTGTCACTAGTTTACTAGTGTGCACCAAAACACCCACTAGTGAACTAGTGATGGCAATTTCCATTCGACTAGTTAACTAGTGAGGTGCAAAAAGTGTCACTAGTTTACTAGTGTGCTCCAAAACGCCCACTAGATAACTAGTGAAGGCCATTTCAGCCCCACTAGTTAACTAGTGAGATGCCAAAATGGTCACTTGTTAACATGTAAAGGCAAAAATACCCTCTAGTTTACTAGTGAGGGTGTTGTAGGCCTTACTAGTTAACTAGTGGCATGTATATTTTGTTCACTAGTTAACTAGTTACACCTAAAAAGAGAAACAAGCTGACCGTTTTTGTCCACTAGTTAACTAGTGGAACAATTGAAGTCTCACTAGTTTGCATGTGTGGCAGTGAAGCAGCTCACTAGTTAACTAGTGCCTGAAACGGCTATTATGCAAATTCTAATGAGAGGGTGGGTAGAAGACTCCTATTGGGTATTATGTAAGAGTCCCACCCAGTCTAAAAGTAAATTTACTGTTCATAGCCTCGCGATCAGGTCCTGATGGGTGCCCCTAGTGGCTAAAGTGACACACTGCTCTGCAACGGTACTTCAGTATAGATAGTAAAGCAGAGCCTGCAGTATGCAGTATCTCATATTCTGTCAAAATGGTTTTTAATAATAACAGGGAAACCCCATGCTTTAACAAGTGAGCTCTTAGTGATCCACACCAAAGATTCAAGGGATCGATTTTAATATTATTCTTTGTTTATTGTTGCTAGGCAACCACAGACATATATGTATCCATTCTGTCACGCTTTTCTGATTAATAACTGAAAAACAAAAGATTGTACACATTAACTGCACATGGTTTCAAAAGTAATTAAAAGCTCAAAGATCAAGAAAAAAACTTCATGCACTTCTAAAGAATTGAACCCTGGTCTCCCCCATGATCTCCTGCTGCTTAACTACTTGAGCTAGTCTTGCCACGTCAGCAAGCTATCATCAATATTCATGTTACTGAAACGTTTTGTTGCTAGGCAACCATATACAAATGCCTCCAGTTTTATCGCGATTTTCAGACTAATAACTGAAAAACTAAAGATTGTAGACATTAACTGAACGAAGATTACAACAATACACCACAACTTTGTCTCTAGACATGTTATCAAAACATATTTTTATGCTCAAACGATCTTAGTTTATAAAAGTTTTCTCTTAGAACAGCCTGGACGAAGTCAGCCATGTTTTCTAGGTTTCTGAGTCCTAAATGGACCAATCAAAATCCTTGTTCCGCCTTCTTCATTTGCATGCAAGTGTGACATTGCACACTAGTTAACTAGTGGCCAATGTTATGTCCCACTAGTTAACTAGTTGCACAAAATGCCAGCCGTTTGTGTATTTATTCAAATTCCACTAGTTTACTAGTGTGAGGGGCATTTTCCTCCTGCTAGTTCATTATGGACAGTGTTTTGTCTTCACTAGCTAACATGTAAGGCTCAAAATGCCCTCTATAAGCTAGTGAAAGGCATTAATAATGCAGATATGCTCACTAGTTAACTAGTGAGCATGTCCTGTTCCATTACTAGTAAACTAGTAAGGCCAAACATGTCAACTAGTTAACTAGTGAAGGCCAATGTGTCACTAGTTAACTAGTAAGAGTACCTTTTGCATTACTAGTGAACTAGATAGCTCCAAAAACAGCCACTAGTGTGTATCTTGTGCGCACTAGTTAACTAGTGAGCTGCTTCACTGCCACACATGCAAACTAGTGAGACTTAAATGTTCCACTAGTTAACTAGTAGACAAAAACGGTCAGCTTGTTTGTGTTTTTAGGTGTAACTAGTTAACTAGTGAACAAAATATGCATGCCACTAGTTAACTAGTAAGGCCCACAACACCCCCACTAGTAAACTAGTGGGTATTTTGGCCTTTACATGTTAACAAGTGACCATTTTGGCATCTCACTACTAGTGGGGCTGAAATGGCCTTCACTAGTTAACTAGTGGGCATTTTGGGGCACACTAGTAAACTAGTGACACTTTTTGCACCTCACTAGTTAACTAGTCGAATGGAAATTGCCATCACTAGTTCACTAGTGGGTGTTTTGGTGCACACTAGTAAACTAGTGACACTTTTTAGACCTCACTAGTTAACTAGTGGGCATTTGTGTCTTCACTAGTTAACTAGTGAGCAGTTCTGCCTTCACTAGTTTACATGTAAGTGTCACACTGAAGCCACTAGTTTACTAGCTAGAGTACCTTTAGCCAGCATGTTAACTTGTGTGCCACATGCAAATGTTGTGCGTGGGATTTCGTGAAATTCTGCACTGTGATTGGTTATCATGTTCTATTTGGACATAGGGAGCCATTAGAAAGCCTCAATTTCCAGAATTCTTCGTCTCCTAATTTGAATTTCGCGCCACTAGTTGACTAGTGTGAATTTTGTCTTGAACTAGTTTACTAGTATACATTTATGACCTCACTAGTTAACTAGTTTGGACAAATGATGCATCAACTAGTTAACTAGTGAGCCTACTGCCATCAACTAGCTAGCTAGTAAGCCATTTATGGTTCACTAGTTAACTAGTGACATTGACCTACTGCAACTAGTTAACTAGTGAGGTGTTTTGCCTTCACTAGTAAACATGTGCACATTTTTGGCTGTCACTAGTTAACTAGTGAGACCCAAAAGCCTTCAACTAGCTGACTGGTATGCATTTTGGCCTTTACTAGTTAACTAGTGGACATTTCTGGCTCTCACTAGTTAACTAGTTAACACAACGGAGAGGGAGAGAGAGAGGAGTGGTGCGTGTGTGCCTGCAAGCGCATCCAAGACAGAGCATCCTGGTCTGTTTTGCTAAAAAACCAATCAGTTTTCAGTGTAGGTGGGCTTATATCTCTTTTCTCCCGAACTTAATTAATCAGTTCAGTTAGTGTATCTAGGAACAGGAGCGTCATGGCAGAGTCAATGCCCCTCAAAAAGGAACATTTAAGACCCATTTCACATCAGACTACACAAAAGTGTACCCAATTGTCTCATAAGAGTAAAACATAATGATAGTATTGCACACTGCACTGTTTGTAACAGTGACTTTAGCATTGCTCACGGCGGGTTAAATGATTGCAAAAGACTTGTTGAGGTGATATTTTACTATCACAATTTCTATCAATAGGCCTTCCTTATTTGGTGTACTGACTAGACATTATTGAACAAACATCTGCATTTCAGTATCTAAGTACAGTAGGTTAGGTTGGGATGTCTGCTATACATTATTAAAATGCACTTCCAGTATAGTGAGTATTGGCAAAACCGGTTATCATTTTTATGTTGAGGCGGTGGGGGTGTTGTCGGCAGCTGCTGAAAGTAACTAATAAAGTAACTTGTAATCTAACTTAGTTACTTTTAAAATCAAGTAATCAGTAAAGTAACTAAGTTACTTTTTAAAGGAGTAATCAGTAATCAGTTATCAGATTTCTTTTTCAAGGTAACTGTGGCAACACTGCATGTTGTTGAGGTCAAGATCCGCTGATTCCCAGATGTTTTTCCAAACACTTCATACTGGATACTCACTTGTGCTACTGTGTGTAGGGGCTCAGTGAGTGTTGTGGAGAGGGAAGGGACAATGGACCCTTTCAACAAGGTAAACAAAAACAATGCTTGAACGTTCTATTTGGGCCCCAATCTACTTCCTCTGCATTAAGATAACATATGGAATGTTAAAAAGGAAGTCTTGTGGGGCCAACTATGATGCTGATAATGGAACTCTCTTGAAAGGGTCCATAGTTTATTCATTTACCATATCTTTATCATTTTGTCAAACTCGATACTACACTTGTGCATTTAGCTAGACACCTGCCAAGTGTGAAGTCAGTTGTATGGACAAACAGTTAGAGGCACATAAACAGACACACATACAGACAAATGTTCCTCGATTGTATTTACCTTTGCTGTAGAAATGTACACACTCTTCCAGCTGCAATTCTTTGATGTATTTCTTGATGATTCTAGTAGCTGCCATTGCTATTACCGTGTGTTGTTGCTTCATCAAGCTCTACCACTGCCACTTCAATTTCAAAACTGTAACATCCTCTCTGGTCACTGGTCATCCTGGTGGATGAGGGAAATCATAGCTCCTACGTAGCAAGTATCTGCTTAGCAAATTGCTGCTTCATTTTGCATTGTTATTTCTACTCGTGGTAAAGGCAACATAGAGCAGAAGTAAACAAGAACATTTTGGAGTTGTTAAATTATTTATTTTGTCATTTTTGGGAGTTATAGACTAACTTGTGTAACCTACTTCCAGTGCATTATGCCAAGTGAGGCTAACAATGTGGGTGTCAGACTGGGTTATTACTTACACAGAGAACACAAAGGTTTGTATTCTGTTATCCAACTCTGGGGTACACAGCAAATAAGCTCATTTCCCAAAAAGTGACGTGATCCTTTAAAGCCCATTAAGAAACTATCTCTGCCTAGTTCTGCATACAGTACATCTTAAAAAATGGTAGGTTTGTTTATTTGCATTTTGTGCAACTTTAAAGATTCAAGTTTATGATTCATTAGAATCTTGGGTGGCTTACAGTGTAACACACACGTATTCAGTCTCCCTCAGACATGTCTGAGCAGTGATTGCCCTAAAAAGACCGGGCAGACTGTGGTCATTTAAGACGTTGCTCAGACATAAACTCTGTTCTTGGTCATAACCATGTGCCACACTACAGTCCTGCCATGGCAGAGTTTTCACACAGATTGTAATGGCTGAAGCAATCGTTTACAAACTGCACAGTTTGAAGTCCCATTAGTGTTCCATTATGGGCTTCAGTTTAAAAAGGAGCACAGAGTTGCCACAAAAGCCATGACAGTGGGGCTTAGGTGTGGTGCAGGTATTGAGAACATTTGGCCTTTTGAGGAAATCAACCTGCGCCTTGGCATGTAATTGTCTTTACTTGGGCAGGCGCCATCTTTCCTGCACCTGTTGCTACTTGCTAAGGTATAGATTGCATTTGTTCTGCCAAGCGGCTTATTTTCTGAGAACAGTTTGCCACAGTTAGGATATTTTGAGAACTTGTAATGGGGACTGGTAAAAATATACTGAGCATATCAGTTGCACTTCACATCGAAAATGTTGGTGAATATACCTGTACTGTAATCAATGCACTAATCAGACTCAATAATGTGTGTTTTTTCAGTAGTGCACATTATCTTTTCATATTTCATTACTTTACCACACATGTTGAGGTTGTCAATGTTTGGTTTCTAAATGCCTGACAAAGAGATATATTGGGCACTTGATAACAATTCATATTGTAGAGACGTTCTTACTCCTTTGTTATAGCCAACAAGGATGTGACTGAACTTGCAAGTCAGTCAGTTCCTCAAAGCTACATCATGTTCCAGACAGTAAACACATTCAGTTCACTTTCTCCTCATATTATCTGGTGAGAGATGACTTTGAACCTACTCATCCAGGCTGTGGCGTCTCCACTGACCTCAAGCAGTCGGAGCTCACAGATTGCCCACACTTGTGATTATTCATCGTCTGATTATTTATCATCAGAGAGTCTCTCTCTGCTCATATGTCAAGTCAAGTCAAGTCAAGTCGGCTTTTATTGTCAATTTCTTTACATGCACTGGTCATACAAAGAATTGAAATTTCGTTTCTTACTTTCCCATGCAGACATAGACATGCTTTAAATACAGACATAGACATACTATAGACATAGCCATAGACAATAAACATTAAATTAAAGTGCAAGACTGAAATATAGAACATGTATGTATCAAAATAGAAATATAGGACATATATATAAAAAAAAATAGAGGTAGTTGTGTTGTATATTTATATAGTCTTAACAGTTACATGAAGTTTAAACTTGTGCTTGTGTGACCTGTATATTTACATTGATATGCAGTATGCAGTAATTTCAAGTATATCAGGCTTGATGTGAAGCAGCAACACGTTAGGCTGCGCAGTCACAGTGCAGTTCCACAGGGCGGTGTTGGGTAAACACATATGTATATGTGTTTAGGAAGAATAACCTGTCTAAGAACGCGTCAGATGCCAATGTACTCCACCCAGCCACATCACCCCCAAGGAAAAAAGAAAAACAAAAGCACTGCTGAAGTGAGTTGTTAGTTTGATCGTTATGTTTGGCAGTTAAGTCGTTTGGCTTTATGGTCCAGAGAATGATTAAGCTTAATTTCCTGTTTTTTACAAAATATTTATGTATGCAGCGTCCAATTGGGTGGCATTTTTCTGTATTTGTGTAGAGAGAGAGAGAGAGAGAGAGAGAGAGAGAGAGAGAGAGAGAGAGAGAGAGAGAGAGAGAAGGGGGGGGGGTGTTACAAGGGGGTTAAAGAGGAATACAATATGCAACCATTGGACTGGCCTGTGGCCCATGCTCTTTTGTGTAATCGTCTGTGTGTTTACCTGAGCAGCACCATTGCCAAGAGCAATAAATGGATGGTCAGGATTTTAGGCAAAACAAAACAACAAGGTTTACATTTGGGGAGAACAATGAAGCCACATGTGGTTCAGACACTGCTAGTAACAAGCTGTTCCCCCATCCTAGCTCCCTTGCCCCCCACATGGAAACTTCATGGTGCTCCTTCCCCCTCTCTCTGTACCGCTCTCTCTCTCTCTCTCTCTCCCCCCTCTCCCTGTACTGCTCTCTCTCTCCCCCCTTTCTCTATATTGCTCTCTCTCTCTTTCCTTCCCTCTCTCTGCCTCTTTCTTCATAGAGGTAACATTTGTAAAAGAGAGCCAGTCACGCATTTGTTTTTCTCCTATAAACAACATCACAGGTTGCTGACATGTTGACTGAGCTGTGTGCTCTAGTAATGGGCATCCTGGTGGGTTTTTAAATCACTCATGCTTAGGAAAGGTTCAGTTTCAAAATAGTTCATAATGGAGAACATTTACAAAGAATGTGCCATCTCTCCAGCCGTTTTTATAGTTTTTGGTGTTATCTTTATTTTTAAAATGCTGGAATTGCCCTTCCTGGAAAAGTACCTGAAAAGACTGAAGACCAGGTTTTTTGGGTCATCAGTTGGAGTTCATGTGAAGCATAGAACACACACCTAAAGACAACATTGCCTTTGTGCTGGTTACAACCGTATTCCTACACTTGGGATCACAAGGTATATTTCACTCAGTATATTTCACTGCTGGAGCTCATTTTTGTTTTTGTCTGTCTTTGTACACACTTTTTGGTCATTCTGACTCTTAATTTATTCTCCCATTAGGAACCAGAAGACAATAATTTATCAGTCCAGCAGGACCTTAACATGCCAAAGGAAATGTTCCCCTGCATCATTAAGCATAGCCATACCAATCATTTTCTATTGCAAACATCTGGCCATTCAAGATTAATAAAATATTTGGAAGCCAACTTCACTGTTAGTGCTCTTTGGCATGGCTGACATTGTGCCCCCATTGTAATTTTTGAGGTATGCTTTTGAATTTTAATATTTTTGTCAGTCAGATCCAATCGTTGTTGATTATGACTCACTGACATAGAGGGGCGGCTCTTCTAGGGGTAGGGAGGTTGGGGTGGAACTGCATGTCCGTCTAGCCATCCTAGGCAAGCTGTTTTTAACAGTTACAGTTCAAGACGGCTGGTGAGTGCTAGGATCGAAAACATGACTTGCACTAAGGAGCGCACTCAGATCTTTGGATGACGAGTTGTCTAAGTTGCTGTAGTTTGGCTGTATTAACCGTTCTTCTTTGACTCTGATGAGTTTACACACTTTTATATGTCAAGAGAGAGAATCACCACCATACAAATAATTTTTTTTTACTTCACCTTTAGCTATGAAAAAGTGTTTCCTCTGCCATAGAATGATGCACAATGGACCGTTAAATAATATATTCCTTTAATACTTTATCTATTGAGTCCTACCCCATGGACAAGCAGTTTTAGCACATCCTGGACAGCGTCCATGTCTCTGGATGTTTCTAGGCATCGAGCACTTGGGTACTCGTAGTAACCCACTGCTCCTAAGTGATTTGTGTGTCTGGCCCAGGGCCAGGGCTGTATGGTTTGAGTTAGAGGTGTAAGAGGCACACAGAGGATGTCTTGGTCAAGAGGAGCTGCATAACAACTTATGGACAGGCATGCTCTCTGTAATTTCCTGGCTTGTCAGGATGAGAGACATCAGATGCCGACATTTTTTAAGCGGGTCTTTGTCTGTGTATGTGAGAGCACCTCGCACTTCCTCTCATTTGGGGCATATTAGTGCCAGACATTTTTTTTTTCAGCCAGGCATCCAGATCTTTAATGTCGCCATGGAGACCGGAGCGGTGGAGAACGTTTTTGAGCAGCGGACTGTTTTCCTTCCATTTCGGGACAGATGAGGGGTTTTAAAACAGATCCTTCTGGAGACGGTGGTCCACATCTTGACTGAATTGACTTTAATTGCTGGTCATGTTTTTAGGCTTGAAGAGATGGCTTCATGATATTGAGATCTGAGTGATAAAAAGATGGGGGGATTTCAGATGGAGGGATGGAGAGGGAGATTGGCCCGTATTAAAACCTCTGTTTGTTCCAGCCCAGAGGAGACACACCAGTGCATCTAACCCCGACCATGTGCTCGTCAGGAGGTCTCCTGTTGAATCACATCAACATCCACGCCGTTGTCAAGATAGGGCGCAAACACAGCCGCAGGAACATGACAGCAGCGCGAGCGAGATTAATAAATTCCTGCTCGTTACCGTGCCAACCCTTTCATGGCCTCTCCTGGGGAATCACACCCATGCAAAACAAGACCTCACAACCAGAATGAAATAAATAACAGGCTCCCCATTGTCAGGCTCCCCATTGTCCCCTTCTTCCCCCCCTACCATACTCTCTCGCATGCACACACACGTATGTATGCATGTACGTCGGGTCCGAGGGTGATTATGTCAGCGACTTTGGAGTCTGTTTCCAATGAGTGTGAGGAATGGTGTGAACACCCTGATTTTGGGGGTGGCAGGCCCCCAGACACTCCCCACCCCCACCTCCACCCTTAACAAGTCTGCACTGTATTACCAAGGGATGTCCACAGCCCATTTTTATGACTCGACAATTGATGCAATTTCTTAAACCTCTGGCAACGCTTCACTTAAATAATGTATGCGTCAAAACATGGGAAACGAAGGTAGTGTGTCCCACGGAATTAAATGAAGCAGAGCCTCGGCCCAAATTCAATACACGGGTCGGGCACTGTTTGTGTTGGAGCCAGGAGCGCTTCCCGGGAAATTGTTAGGGATCCATTAAACTTGTCAGAATAATATAGTGGTGAGTTTGGGCAGTGTTTGAGCCATGGGTAGCCATTACTACTTACAGAGGAGAACTGTCTACTCTGTCATGTAGGGATTCCACTTGCTAAATGAGCTTTGGATGAAGAATTACTGTTGGTGGAATCTAAAGGCTCGTGTATGCGAAGGCTCCAAGTCTACAAATTTATGCCTTAATAAAGTATGACCTTATTTCGTTGAAGTTAATGCCCCCCCTCTATCGTTGGATCTGTGGGATGTAAAGCTGTCCAGTTGCTGGCCTGCTGTGATTGTTTTAGTGAGCATATGTCTATTTGGTCTTAAGCTGTCTGAAGCAGTAAAATCAGTTGTTGCATGAGTACATGTATGTTTGTACATAGTGCCATGTGCTGCCATTGCCGTGAGCATTTGACAAATGCCAATGATCTGCACTGCGTGCAAGTGTGTATGTGTATGTGTGTGTGTGTGCGTGTGCGTGTGCGTGTGCGTGTGCGTGTGCGTGTGTGTGTGTGTGTGTGTGTGCATGCCTGCTTTGCTGCAGCTGCCTTACAGTATTTGTAGAGGAGAGTTTGATATCGCCCTCCTGCACTGGTCACACAGACAGACAGAGGGCCAGCGCAGGCAGGGAGCCCACACAAACTCAGACCATGCCTTTTTCACTGATGTCCTGCTGGGCTAGGGAAGCACACAAACACACACACACACACACACACACACAGACACACACACACAGACACACACACACACACAGACACACACACACACACATAAACACACACACACACAAACACACACACACACACACACACACACACACACATCTGCCCCTCTTTGTTCATTCATTCTGGTGCTTTCTTTCTATCACTGCATATTTTGCCTGGTGCATGTGTGCACTTCTGAGGTGTCTTATCCTCTCTCTCTTCATGTGCACATTAAAGTATATTTTAATAAAGTGTGCATGCTTGAGAGAGAATGATAGGTCTGTAAAATGCATCTCTTTATGGAGACCACATATATGTGGTTCTATGTCGGGAGACGTGTAAAATGCACTGTTATAGCCGAGTGATGACACCAGCCACAGAATCATTCTTCAACTCATTCCACACACGGCCAGTATTCTCCTGAGTGGACAGTAAAAACACTGTGTTGTTCCATCTCCATGACTGCGCTGGTTTCATTTATACTAAATTGACCACTTGGATTGTATTGGTCTTCTCACTGTAAATTGCACTGAATAGATTGGATTCCTGATTACCATTATTCATGTGCAAACCTCAGGAATCCCTTTAGACTGTACAGGCCTCTGAAAACACAAGAGAGTGTTGCACCTAATCATGGTCCAGAATGGATTGCAGCCCCATGACAGGAGGCCTGTTGAGGTGTATCCCATTTCAAGATAATCTGCTCTCTCTATTCTGCATGCCTTAAAATAATCAAGCCTAATTGTTTTATAATTGCCCAAGATAATCCTCTCCCAATTCTTTGTGTCCAGTGACCCCAAGGTAGATGAACTGAAAAAGTATTTGTAAATATAAAAGAAGAAGGAGGCTACAAGAATGTCATGGAAAAACACAACGGTTTCCGTGCTGAAATAATTTGTAAGTAAATATGCCAGAAAAAGATGCTGTGCCACAGGGTGTCTGCTCTCCTTCAATGTAGCTGTCGTGACAACGATATTTTTAGCAAGGCAGACGATCACTCCAAATACAACTTCCAAAATGGAGAGAGAGAAAGAGTGATAGAAAGAGAACAAGAGAGCAGCAGGAGAGTAAAAAAGGAATCTGAGCATTTTTCAGAGGTACTTCAGGTCATAATTTATGTCTTCCTGTAAACGTATTCCCTCATGGCTTTCTGTTTTGGAGACAAAACACTAGTATTTTCCGAGACTAACTCTCTCCTTTTTGGAATACTGTAGTGAACTTTCTAGACAGTTAGGTTGCTGTATCACTTGTATAAGTAAGACACGTTTGACAAGGTCTTTATTCACTTCTGTCATGATGACTACTTATGTTTATACAAGCATGGTGCATTTTGACATACAAGTTGTGGAGACCTCTAATAGATTACATATGCTGAATTATTTGAACAGGATATCCAAACATAACATGCTCTATCATAACACATCGCGGTCCTGACCCATGCAAATGTTAACTGCTGTACTGGTGGTAGGGCTTGGGTCCTTGCAGTGAAGTCCAAATTGTGCTTACCTCCAGGAATTTGTGTAGAGATTATGTGTAAAGGTTTTTTTTTTTTCATTTGTGTGACGTCCTTCACTGTTGCTGAGTTACACACTCACAAAAACTGTTTCTTATGCAAGAGGAGAGGAAGTTGTGGAAATGCTGCCATCGAGCTCCAACCGAACTCCATTTGTTTGTCTCTATGCTCTCTTTTTGTGACTTTGAAAGAATGAGGGGATGCTAGAGAGTGAGATTCCTTTTTTTTATTTTTCCCATCTGACAAAGGCATGCTTCAGATTCTCCATTTTTAAACACACTTCTGGTCCATTTGTTGCTTTTGGACAGACGTTTGTTTACAGTAAACAGTGCATGCCATCAGATTGGGAAACAATGGAGGCCTCATTTTTTCAGGAGCATTTTTTCTCAGTTGATCAACTTTGTTGGATTTAGTTGACTCAGGACAACTGAAAAAAAAAACTGTTGCAGCAGGGGACTGGAAAGGGGGCACTTCCCTTTAAATATTCCATGCAGAGTGGCCAGAGAAGGCTTCCCTGAAAGGACACAAGACTGGAATCATCATGAAAATTGACCATAAAAAGGACACATCTACCAGATGGGAATGTGGTTATTCATTTGTATTCACAAGAATTGGTGTTTCTAATTAGAAATCCGAGCAATGCAGCATGATGTCTGCTTCATTAGTATTACTGCTCCGTACTGAGCTGCCACAGACATCTCATTGGGGCATGCCTTACATCTCAACTCCAGTGTTCAAGTCACTCTTCAGGCACCAATTGTACGTGCCAGTGTTCATCATTTCCTAGGCATCGGATGTGCTGACAGCTCAGTCTTTACTTTGGCAAATGTGCACTCGCCGGTGGGCAGGGATCCAAAGCAGAGTCTACACCAAAAACAAGCACCTTTGGGCCACACTGGAGCATTCTAATTAAATCAGTGACTTCTGGCCTGGCAAGCCACCAGCACTGGGCCTGCAATGCAGAAAGCAGGCCTTTTTGTCACCACGGGAACATGAACTGGAAACCCCTTAAAAGAGATGTGGGGGGTATGAGTAAGAGATGGTGTATGTGTGTGTGTGTGTGTGTGTGTGTGTGTGTGTGTGTGTGTGTGTCTGTCGGGGGTGGGGTGGGGGGTGAAACATCTGGAACCAGCGTGGAGGTATTTAAGCAATGTGGTGTGTGGGCAGCATTCTCAATCTAATGTGCATTATCAAGATGTGCAGAGGCATTAGGGCACGGAGGCACGGGGTGGCGCTTTAAAGGCAATCAGACCACCTCAGCTCACAGGCAAAGCCACCCAGACAATCAGGGCAGTAATCAGAGCTGGCGTAGGTCTGCAGAGGTGACCTGGGATTTATCTGAAGAGCCCAACAGCACACAGAGTTCCCACAACATAGGGAAATAGAGAGAATAGAGACTGAGGGGTGTCATGCATGACGAAAATTAGGAGCATATGTTTCTATTGACACTGTTACTGAGTGCACAACATGTATTATCTCTCTCTCTTTCTGTCTGTGTGCACGTTCACATAGAGGCAGGATGTCCTCAGTATATATACGCCTGAATGCCCCACTGCATGTTTATTTGCCCCTTTGTGATGTATGATGTGAAATCCATCTACACTGTGTGTGTGTGTGTGTGTGTGTGTGTGTGTATGTGTGTGTGTGAGACAGAGAGAGAGAGAGAAAGAGAACTGTAACAGTGGATCACTGTCCAAGAAGCCCTTTGCTGCTAATGATATAGTAAGACTTGAGTGGTGGAATGACTCCTCAGAGACACATCAGTGTTGTTTTAAACCCTTCCAAGTGTCTAATGTCTAATGTATCTGTTGCCCCTCAGACCTGCCACTGTGCCTGCTGCTCCGAGCCCAGATAAATTATAGTTATTGAGCTTCCCTGTCACTAAGCACATGTTAATAGCCCCTACCCAGAGGGACCAGGCTTTGGGACATGTTTGGAGCACAGCTGCTTCTGTCCCAAGTGACCCCCTCTGTTGAGAAGCCTGCTGAAGAGGTGCATTCTGGGTAGGTATGAGGAGATGTGACTAGCGCTGCCTTTTAGGGTGATGTGGGCACATTGCTGTGCTATCTCATGGTATTGCATCACCATATCATCCCTTTTTTCTTGGTTCATTTTTTTGTTAAAATAGCTTTATTATCGAATGAATATGTAATAGCCTACTTGCATGTTAAGAGGGGTCTTATGGACACCTGGCTGAATGTGAACATTACGGAGCTATTGTAGATAACATACCATTGTTTCAGTAATGGCTTGTGTACCTTTACATGTGTACCTCCACAGGCAGTGTTCCCTGTTAACTCGCTGTAAGAACACACTGGACATGGCAGGTGCATCATGACACCGTGATGCTGAGCTGGGTGTTGAAAACTGTTGGCGTGGTGTGTGTATGGCTAGGCTGTGTTGAGAACCGTGTTGGGGTGGTGTTGGCGTGGTGTTTGTATGGCTAGGCTGTGTGGAGACGTGGGTTGGCGTGATGTTTGGGTGGTGTGTGTATGGCTAGGCTGTGTGGAGACGTGGGTTGTGCTGTGCTGGATGTGTTGATGCCGTGTAGGCCCTGTGAATGTTTATAGGGTAATTAGAGGAGTGCTAGTTTAGCTGGAGTAGCCGAGGTCACTCTAATGGGTGTCTACATTTTCATGGGGCCCCTGTAACTTGATATGGATCAGCGTGAGAAATTAAATAAACTACAAATTAAAGAAAGCACAGGTGGAATCACCGCTGCAAATTGCCTGTGACTGGCATGTCAGCTTTGCAGAAAAAAGCAATGTTGGAGAGTGGGTTTGTAGTTTGTAGTGTTTTAGTACCCAAATGTGCTAACATATTTTTGTGTGTGTGTGTGTGTGTGTGTGTGTGTGTGTGTGTGTGTGTGTGTCACTCCAGCAGTTGGACTTTGCATGCTTTGTTTAGTTTTCACTTGTACTGTGGACAGTGGTACTGGTCATTTGGCAGTGTCCTCAGCCAGCCTGCCACCCATCACCTTCACAACTGTCTTTAGGCCGTGTCTCCCTCCTACCCTGCAGCAGCCTGTTGAAGGGCTTTCCCCTCTGGCATCAGTGTCTGTCAAACTAGAGGTGGATATAGCAACTGTCTCCCCTGATTTCCAGTTTGTGGGGAAACAAGGTTTGTTTAGGTGGCATATTTGGTCAATATGTCAAAAGGTGACAAGTAATGATTAGATCATGTGTTTGTGTATGTCTGGACCTCACTGCCCTGGTCTTCATAACTGAGTGAAATCACTGCAGTCTTCAGGTCAGTGGGGAGTTGTATTGGCAGAAATCTATTCAGAACATTCCCTTGCACCTGTGCAGTGAAGCATCTTATCTACACATCTTATTAGTGTGAGTTGATGTTCTAAACTCACTAAACTGATCAGAGGTATGCAGCTTGCTACCTCTGTTTGTTTCTCTCGCCCTGGCTGTCGTCCACTGCTGAGAAAAAAAACAACAATGGCTATTTCTCCTTTTTAAGTGCTTTGACCAGGGATAATCCATGTCAACTTTCAAGTGTCAAGTCCCCTGAGACCAAAACCAACCCCCTTTCTCCTCTCTCTTTCACACACTCTCACAAACACACACACATGTTCTTGAGTAAACATCTGGCTTGTCCCATTTGGCAGCCGGGTCTGATCAGGCTTGTTGTGTTGTGCCATTTTCTTCCCTGCTGCCTTCCATCAATGTCTCCCCCTTACATGTGACCTCACCTCATCTCCTGTGTTCAGGCTCTCCTGACCAGTGTCCGTTAGCCAGAGTGTACACTCATGCAACTGGACTCTGACCTGAGTCTTTGGTGAATTTTCCCACATTCTTATTAATGCTGTTCACGGCAATGGTTCCACACGGCAGGTAATACAAGGACATGTTTTGACAAAGGGCCTGTATTTCACCTCACATCCTGCTTCAGTGTCATCCATTTTCATCCAGAACAGCAGCTGGCTCCATATATCACTCACCATCCATGCTAAATCTCTATCAATGAATTTCTTGTAAAAAGGGAGCCTGCAAAAGACATGGGGGACATTAGACTGCAGTGTGGTGTGATGTCCCAGGATGGACAGAGTGGAGGTGTTTCAGGGCAGAGGAAACCACTGTCTGTGAAATGTCAGAGAGGCCAGCCAAGCGCTCCCTGACAAAAGGCATGCTAATATGGAAACATTTTCAACAGCTTCACTTTCTATGTAAAAGACGCCAGAACACATACGTCATAACACTCTCTGGCCTTATCCTTGAAAAATGAGTAACAACATTATGCAATAAGTTCACATTCTGCTTCCCTGTGCAAAGTTGTGTTTGTTTTTCTTATTTTGCAAAATAGTAGAATTCTATTCCATTTAGATAGAATCATTTCAAAATGTTCTCTCTTGTGATGTACGAAATAAATTTGAAATTAAAATTCTATTAAAATGAAAATCATTTCCTTTTATTGTTAGATTGTGCTACTATCAAGTGTGCAGAGGCTGACCATAAAACCTGAGGGGTTGTTATTGAGACTTATGCGGAGACTTGAGAGAGAAATGATGATATCCTTTCTGAAAACCAAAAAAGTGTGAAGTTGGCGATCGGAGATCTGGACGCCCTTTTGGTGGTATTCTAGAACAATCCGATCTGTTCTGAAATGAATGGCCACATGCGCTGAAGGTCTGTCCAGCTGTGAGGTCAGTCAGCGCAATAAGGGGGAGCACCAGCCGCTCTGTTTGTTTACAGGGAGCCCTTTTTTCTGCAGCGTGCAATCTTTCGTAGTATTCTCTGATAATATTTGCATCTCAATTCAAAAAGATTAGGCCTTGAAAGAATCAAAGTCACCAGTGGCCCCAAAACTATAACATAAACAATTCGCTGAGTCAACAAATATAAACCAAAAATATTTCTAGGAAACTGAAGCAGAGAGGGGTAGATCCATGGGCAGTGCAGGATAGTCTTTCATGGAGTTCCACAGTCTGTTGTGATTTATTTGTTTTCTTGGCGACATTTTACTGGCTAGTTATTTTCCCAAGATCACTCTTAGCTATAAGCACACTGAGCTCCTACAGGGATGTTATTGAGAGATTGGGTCATGTGGAGGCTGGCTCAGTTAGACCCAGCGAAAGCATCTATTCATGATTCTCTCTCTCTCTCTCTCTGTGTGTGTGTGTGTGTGTGTGTGTGTGTATATGTGTTCATGCAATGTCAGGATGTCCTCAGTATATCTGAATGCCGAACTGCATTTTTATATGCTTGCTGTGTCTATATTTGACATGTGCCCTTCATGCATTTAAAGTGGATATAAGGATGTGCGTGCGTGCGTGCGTGCGTGCGTGCATGCGTGCGTGCGTGCATGCGTGCGTGCTGTGGTGTGGTGTGTGTGTTGGTGTGTGTGTGTGTGTGTGTTTGTGTGTGTGTGTGTGTGTGTGTGTGTGTGTGTGTGTGTGTGTGTGTGTGTGCGCACACACGCACACTCGCTCATGGCGTGCTCTGCTCTCTGTGCTGCACCTGGGAGAAGATATGTAGGGGAAAACTGTGTAAATCAGCTGTGAGACACTCAGAGGGCCTCTGTACGGATTCAAATATTTCAAGGGAACCTTGGAAAGTGTGAATGTGTGTGTAATAGAGGGACAGAATAGGACAGCATGATAGATAAGGTGAGGGAGGGAGAGGGAACACATCCATATAATGAGGCATGCAACCCCTTCAGCACCAGGTGGTAGGCCGTAGATTTGTAAGCCACTGGAGGAAAGCTTTCTCTCCCCTTGTCAGTCTCTCTCTCTTTCTCTCTCTCTCTCTCTCTCTCCCTCCCTCCCTCCCTCTCTCTTTCTTGCTGGTTCTTCCTCCTATCTCCTCCCCTGGAGAGCTGATACGCCACTCTGGGCTTATTTTTACCAGTGAGAGTTCCACCCATCAGTAATGAATTAGGGCGCTCGTTGGGTGCTGTGCTGTTTCTGTGGGGGATCCATCCGCTGCTGCAGCCTCCCCAGCGCTCCCACACGTCCCAGGCCACAGGGGAGGAGAGGGGGAGGCACTGGAGCTGTGGGGTGCTGGGGGAGGCAGATGAATTATCTGAGGAGCGCAGATTTAAATTTGCGGGTGGGAGAAAACCACAGTGTTCTGGGGAGGTCCATTAGCCACCCGTCTGCAGCAGTAAATATTCAGCATGTATCAGTGATTATGTGGGAAATTCATAGCAGCACCGGTCTCCCCTGGAGGTGTTGAGAAGAAATGTACGCAGCATTTAGAGAAGACAAGTGCTGGATGCTTTTGAAAAGTTACCTCTCCATGAAATGGGTTTTGATTTCACTTGTTAACACTGTTCTGTGATCAGAAACAGTTTGAGATTGTTAAAGCCATCGGAAGACGTGAGAGACTGGTAAAATAAGAACAGCTGACTTTGATTTGATGAGTTTGCACAATCTGTTTTGCATCAGGCTCGCCGTTGTTAAATTACAACTTGAGCTGTGTAATTTCTCAGGTTTTTCCTCTGTTTTCATTTCTCAAGGAGGTATTTAAAATATTCTGTGACACTAAATTGGATTTATATGTAAAACCGCTACTACCAAGTCTTTCCTCATAGTCCTCATATTGAACTTTCATTGATATGGCAGTGATTCCACTGATAAGATCAAACGGTTTAAAGTAGGGATGTGTCACACTATTTAAAGTAGAGATGTGTTTGCACTGTGGGTGAAATGAGTGGAGCTGAAAGAGCGCCATCTAGGGACCCGAGAGGTAAACGCACAGCGGTACCCAGTTGGGTGGCTTATGGGATTACTTCAAAGAAGGTATAAACCTTTTCCCATATGGATCAGACCACCTACAGTATAATGAGGCATTATTTCAAGCTGTTTTATATTTAAACAGCATACAGTTATTCAGCCCAGTGTAGAGGCTGATCATGTTGGATGCACTGTAAATCTATTCTGATTAGTTGATTGGTGAGCAAAACAAAGATTTTACTTTAATGTGAATTTGAATATGTGTTGTACAACTCTAGCTGTATTGAGCTGCACCATTATGGTTTTGCAATAATTGTAACAAAGCAGTGAAGATCAGGAAGATGGAATCAAGTCAAGTCCAGTTTTATTTGTATAGCACATTTTATATGAACAGATTGCAACCCAAAGCGCTCCACACACAAGCAGCATGACAGACGGAGCAGCGAAAGATGCCAGCGTACCCGTTACTAGGCAATTGTACATAAAACACACATGACATAACGTTAGGCTATCTCACACAAGAAATGGAGCACAGTAAGTTTAGACATAAACAAACACAATGAACAATTCTAGCACAAGAGGCCATACAAACACATTTGCACAAAGACAACAAACAAGTCAGGTCCATGGATTCCCTTGGCGTAGCCTAGGCTAAGCAACACAGAGCATGATGTTCATGAACAGCCCAACACAGGTGAGAGTTTGTGGACTGTTAGGGGCACACCCAGAGAGACAGAATCCTGAGACTAAGTGCGTACTTGTACAGTCTCTGCCAGTGACTCACACACATGTGCCACTATGATAGCATGACTATGACACTATGACCTATAGTTCTGTGTTTTTCAGCAACCAAAATGCATGAGTTTAACCTAATCAAGATGGAAAGATAAATGGATAAGATAATGGGTGTCTGAGGGATATGTTACTCTCTCTTTGTCATTCTTTTATTATTCTCTCTCTCTCTCTCTCTCTCTCTCTCTCTCTTTCTTCCTCTCTCTCCATCCCTCGCTCTGTTCTAGGTAAGTCTGACCCGTGGAGGCGGGTGCGTGTGTAAGTGGGAGACTGCCTTGGGCTCTGTGGCCTGCACTGCGTCATGGCCGTTAGTTGGCACGAGTGCAGAGGGTGAGTGTCTTAGCAGCAGAGGGAGTGATGAGAAAACGCCACCCTGCAGTCTCTCCAAGCTGTTTAATATGTGCACAGATTTGCATGCACACGCTCCGATCAGTCTTCACCTCCTCCGCCTCCATCTCCGTCCTCCTCTCTGCTTCAGTCCCTCTGGTGTCTGCTGCTCCTCCACCTCCTGCTGGAGGCTGCTGTGGGGCTGTCTCAGTGTGGGAGTGGCAGGGCTGCTAGTGGTCGGGTCTGCAGGGAGTTGGAGCAAATGGAGAGCTGTGTGCAAAACAACATTCTTGCACTTTTTCAGCATGCGTATTGTTGCTGCTGGCCATTTCTACCTTCTCACAGACACCGGGGTGAAATGAAACATTTGCTAGTGAGGTTTGAATAGTACCGAGGTGAGTCACCACTTTCCCTGGCCCTACTCCACCCCCATCCCCACCCCCCACCAGCCCAGCTCTCCCCCAGTTCAGGGGGGGTGTAAGCAGGCGAAGTGGCGGAGTGGGGGGGGGGGGGGGGGGGGGGGGGGGGGTCTGCTCTGTGACGGCTGCTCATGGGGGAGCGACTGAGGGCCGTGATTTAACGGGGTACCTCTGAGGTGAGCACCACTCAAGTGGGAGCCAGAGAATGTTGAAGCCTGGCCTTCACTTTGGCCAGAGCAGGAGATGAAGTCTGCATTATGCTTTGATACGGGGGTAATTGCAAAAACAGCAGAAGGAGCACATTACAGAGAGAGAGAGAAAGCCCCAAGGCACAGCTCAAAATAAAACAAGTCAAGAAATTCTATTTATGATCGAAGTCCTGTGTTTCTACAGTATGTGTTGTTGTTATGCCACGAATGTAGTTTTGTTTCTGTTATGTAGATTCAATATAGTTGTCTATTTTTCTGCTGTTTCAGGAAGAAGTGCTGTGAAGGGTTTAAGTTTGTGCTGGGACAGTGCATTCCTGAAGGTATGGAAACTTCTCTTACCCAGTTTGGATGTCTTTCAGCTGAACTTGCTTCGATATTTTTGGAAACATTTTCCCACGTCCCATTGGTGTTCTGAAGGAGGCTGGGCTTTGTGAAATCTTGTTGTTTTAACCTCTGGAAATACCTATCAAAAACTTGCCAGTGTTCTAGCCAGCTTAATGATTATTTGATGAGTGTGGCTTTTTTTTATAGTGGGATCAGGGCCATATAAATTAATAAATAAATAAAACAGCTAGTTTGCTCTTTTGGAGTATATGGGAAAACCACTAAACGTTTTTACTCATTAATGTCAAACCTTGTGTTTTCAGAAATGCTGTGATATGCTTCAGTAATATCCCACAACCCAGTTTAAAGCTGGAGTATGCCACATTAGTCAGAAGGGGCTTCGTTTTATGGTCAAATAATTTCATATTTTACAGTAAATGCGTACCCAGAGGGGACTAGGTGGTTGAAGCTCTAACACGCTCCCTCCTTCCCTGATGTTGGAGCTGTCCTTACCCGCACTTTGCTCCTGATGAGAAATGCACACCCCCTGTCACTAAATTTGAAGGGTTAGATTTCTCCAGGCACGGATATGAAAGGATGTGCCCGGCTGCATGATACATTTCCCTGTGAAAGTCGACCCCTTGGCCATAAAATCTCGCTTTCATGCATGTTTTATTTTTGTTCATTATTTTTTTTTTGTTTTACTCACTTTACGTAAATGTATTTGGAGCGCTTGTGAATATTTTGAGATTGTTGTGATATACTGCATGTATGAAGCCAAAATAAACAAATCACAGCCAGAAGAGAATCCCGTCACTCAGTTCAAACACATACTGTTCCATTGAAATTGAGTTACTGTAACCACACGCTATGTTGAAATCTTAAAATATTTTTTAATCTACCTCTGGCTGCTTTATCAGATTGTTTTCTCAGCCTTGTGAAATTATTGTTTCCCATTTATTTTTATAAAGGAAGCAAATGATTTCACGGAATGTATTTTGACGTAAATCTATGTTTCCTCGTGTGATTGTGTGTGTGTGTGTGTGTGTGTGTGTGTGTGTGTGTGTGTGTGTGTGTGTGTGCAGATTATGATGTGTGTGCTGACGCCCCTTGTGAACAGCAGTGCACGGACCACTTTGGCCGTGTGGTGTGTACCTGTTACCCAGGATACCGCTATGACCGTGAGCGTCACCGGAACCGGGAGAAGCCGTACTGTCTTGGTGAGGCCGCATGCTCTTCACTCTCCCTCCCAACACCTTACTGCAGAACCACACCTGACCTGACCCCCACCATTACTGCAGAACCACACCTGACCTGACCCCCACCATTACTGCAGAACCACACCTGACCTGACCCCCACCATTACTGCAGAACCACACCTGACCTGACCCCCACCATTACTGCAGAACCACACCTGACCTGACCCCCACCATTACTGCAGAACCACACCTGACCCCCACCAGTACTGCAGAACCACACCTGACCTGACCCCCACCATTACTGCAGAACCACCACTGACCCCACCAGTACTGCAGAACCACACCTGACCCCACCATTACTGCAGAACCGCAGGCCAACAACACTTTAGAGCTGAGAATTCTTTTCACATGACTTTTCATTTTGAACTGTTTCATTTCAGCAAAACTGTACAAAAATGTCTTCCTCCTTCCAACAATAAATGCTGAGAGCTAATGCCAGCTCGAGATGTAGTTTATAAGCGCCTGCGTTGCGTGTGTGTTTGTGGCTCGCCGCCATCTCTGGAGTACTCCGGGTCGCAGCAAGTGTGTGAGTGAGTGTGACT
>NC_055969.1:28636769-28759269 GCF_018492685.1 Alosa sapidissima
TCGGGGCCTTCGTTTGGCTGTTTTGAACGGCTGCCACCAGCCTTCCCTGCCACCATGAAGAGGAGAATTAGTCTGCCGATGAAAAGTTTCAGCACACATGTGCCGCTCCAGCTGAGGAGCAGCGTTACTAGGGCAACCGAGTGGCTCTTTGGGCCTTATGCTATATGCTCACTACTTGTTACTGAGGAATCAAAGGTTGTGGTGTGTATCCATTTGCTCTGACCTGCTCAAACCAAAAGTAAAAACCTTAGGTGGAGAATTTGACCATCAAACATCATTGATGCTTACGTACATAAGTGGGCTATAAATAAGAGGCAGCGTCATGCTGTTTTGATTGATTTAACTGGGTCTCATGTCAGACTCGAGTAGCAGACCTGACTTGTCCAGCACTGTGCCTACTGAACACATGTTTAGATCATTCTTTGCCCTTGCTTACACTATAAATACGCATAAACATACAAGCAGCACAACAGACTATCCACTTATTGTAATACTGCTGGTGATGTTGCTGAGATTGAAGGTTTTTTTTTTTTTTTTTTTTTTTTTTCAAAATAAAGAGCTCTTCTCCTGTTTGAGCTTTAAGGAAGTCATGATCTTGTTGACAAGCTGTCTAGTGGATCAAAGGTATCCTAGCAACCTTTCCAAGGGGATAGCTGAAGGCCCCTGATTTAGCAGTCCATTGTTCTGTCTGTGCTAGTCAGTGTTGTAGTGCAATTGTTCATTTGGGAGAATGATAAATGTTCTGCCAGAAGGAAGTGAGGGAAAATCTGAGAGATGGACACTGTCATTGGGAGTGAACAAAGCTCTTCACAACATGTGACTACTTAAGATTCATACAGCCCTGCCCCCCAGCTCACCCGCCTAAGTCCTGTCTGGCGAGCTCGTGAGCAAACGTTTACACATGGAAGTTTTCGCAGGAATTCAAATAATGCATGTATTCCCTCTTTGTTGCTTCTCTCTCAGGACCATTATTGGTGATATTGAGACTCCTTCAGCTCAAAAAGCATCTGAACTTTGGACGGGAATTTCTCACTCACTAGTTAGGTGTGAACGGATGAGCAGCCATAAAAGAAAGGCTTAAGGCAGCATTGTGCACACTGATATTTTCATCTCATTATGTGTGGGTCTCCTTTCTCTTATGTTGAATTGGGACAAACAAACGCATAGCTGCATTGGTCTTTTAAAATACTTCTTAGTATAATGCTCTTAAATCTATATTTATGGCACTGTGTTTAAGGCTTAAGTAATAAAGATTCCAGATTTGAATGCTGGCCAAATGCACATTACTTAACCATTTAAAAGAGTTATTGCTCAGGATTTTAGTCAGTCGAGGAAAATGTCTTAAAGTTCTTGCATCTGGGCATTCCGAGATCATTCACGCAGCAGCTTGATGTGGGGAAAGTCCTTTGGGCTAGGGATGTTTCCAAAGCCAGATTTGGGCTTAAAGTCTTGTACATAGGATTCTTTCAGTCCCAGGACAAGCCCCTATAATCCTGTTCATGGTGCTCTGCAAAGCAGCCTCTGATTCTCATATAAGGCTCTTTTTGGGCAATATTTTGGAATTTCATTCTGTTTTAGCTCTATGGCAGGGCTGTAGAGTTGTGGAAAGTAGGACAAAAAGCTTGCACAATCACCCTGAAAGCATATAACTCTTGTTTATTGACCTCAGCAAACAACGAGGACATGATTTTCCCCACCACTTTTATTGATTGGTTTAGTTGTAGCTGTTAAACGGAGTATAGTAGCCCCTTCAAAAGTCCTTTCTTAATTATCTGCTATTGAGTAGTACGGGGTACAGCAGGGGAAGGTGCTAACCGGAGAAAAGAGTCCTCAGTAATCACCCCTTTACTTGCCTCTTGCTCTCCTCTCTTTCTCCCTTTTTTCTGCTGCCCTGTGCCCGTTTCTTGCCCTGTCCTGTCCCCTCTCTAAACTGGCCCAGAGCAGAAGTGGCAGGGGGTGAGGGCTTTGGGGTGGTGGCAAGTGTGACCGTAGAGATGAGCGGGGAGAATGCTGGGTGTCTTCCAGCCCGGAGTGATCACATGTCTTATGGATGATTGGCATTTCCCAGCGCTCTTTCTGTTTACTCATGACTCAGTGCTGCATGTGAACTGGGTTCAAAGTTCAAGTGCCAGTGTTGCAGTGCTAGGGGCAAAAGGACAGCGGAATTAATCTTGTTATAAACAGTTTGTCAGTTCTTCTCATTTCATAACAACACTGATTAATGTTGGTGTTCAATGTGTAAATTGATTTGTGTAATGTTGGTGTGTTCAATGTGTTGATGTTCCTCCTCAGTGGGTTGTGCTCTAGGCTCCTGTGTTACTAGGGGAGTTGGGTCGAGTCCCCTGCTCCTTCGACTTGTTTAATGCATTCAGATCAGCTTAGCAATTTACAGTGTGTGTCTGGCTGGAGGGAGGCACATTCTAATCAAATGATGTTTCTAAATGCCCTTAAATTGCTTTTAGGACCATATGTTTAGATGAGTTGGTTTGAAGATCAGATTATGTAAGTGTGTTACTCTCGATGTTGTCCATGTAGTTATATTGATCATAATCAACATATCAGCCAGAATAATAGGCTTTTTAAAAAATCTGGTGTCTCTTGAAATCAACATTTAAAGTAGGCCTAATCTTTTGGATCCTTAAATCTGGTATTCATGTTCATGGTCCAGAGGTCACCTTCAAATTGTAAATAAAGGCGCTATCCATTATCAGTGGGACACCCGTGACATGCAGACTTCCGCTGGCTCTTGGGCCTCTGTTAGAGGGGTGTTCCTCAGCAGGGGCCTGTCACACAGGGCTGAATTGAGACATGTCAGACGCCGGTGTCACGTTTTGTGGGAGTCAAGTGAGGCCGAGATCCGAATGCTTCCGACTGCTGTTTAGAAGCGGGCGACCCCTGACACAGAGCTCATCAGTTAAGGCGTCCTGTCATCTTCTCCAAACTTCTGATACCCCCTGCCTGAGTGTTGATGTGCGTGTGAATGTGGGGGGATCCAGACACCTGCCATGGAGTGAGGTTGAGGGAGGCGTGGGGAGTTGGGGGGAGTTCAATTCGCCCCCACGATTCTAAGTAGACCATTGAGCGTAGCTTCATTTTGACGTCTGCCATGATATTGTTTTGTCTGCAGTTAAGCTGTCATTAATGTGAGGGCTTCATTCTGGAGTCTTATTTGAGGAGCCCAGATAAAATTGTCACAATGCTTCTCACAGCTACCTCCTGTAGCTCTGGTTCCAGCTCTGGGTATTAAATATTCAGTGACCTGGTTTATAATGTGTTGCAGAAAATGAAAAAGCACAGAGATGTATGCCTGATATATGCACCTTGAAAAGTCCATTTGGCAAGATTTTATAGTTATTTTCTTTTAAATGGATGGCTTGGTAGAACTGTTAAAATCATGTTCAGTTGGCTTTTTATTAGCTATAAACAGAGGTAGTTAATAAGAGTTTGTGCGTGTGCAGGAATTGCTGCATGATTTGACATAATTATGGGTTGTTGTTGGTACAGTGCCCCTCAACAATATAGTCACTTGTAATGCTTGGATGCCCTTGTGACCTAGATTTATTTGTATGGCATATTGTCTCGATCACAGAATAATGATCTCTGTTGCAGTGCTAGGGGCAAAAGGACAGCGGAATTAATCTTGTTATAAACAGTTTGTCAGTTCTTCTCATTTCATAACAACACTGATTAATGTTGGTGTTCAATGTGTAAATTGATTTGTGTAATGTTAAAAGTAATGTTGGTGTGTTCAATGTGTTGATGTTCCTCCTCGGTGGGTTGTGTTCTAGGCTCCTGTGTTACTAGGGGAGTTGGGTCGAGTCCCCTGCTCCTTCGACTTGTTTAATGCATTCATTCTTTTGAAGTTCTTTAATTTTGCGTGGGGAAGCCTCTGAATGAGCAAGGAAAGTGATTTGAATGAAGCACTGGCCATCTGGCACAGAAGCTTAGAGAGCAGAGATTCTCCTCTCCACTTGCTTATTTAGCTGGGCATGTAGACACAAGATGCATGTTTGGCTGATCATAAAAGGGAATATCACAGATGCTGATGTATGGAAATGTCTTTGTGGCAGCAGTGAGCCATGATTACCACGGTGTGAATCTGGATGGAAAATGGAGATAAGACTAGAATGTCTGCTTCCCAGTTCTGCAATGTGGATTTTGGTCAGATCAGAAGAGTATTGAATCATCTGGAATATTCCATAGATTCTGCACTTTTAGCTACTCATTGTTTCAGTAGGAAGATGAACTCCTGAACTAGCAAAGGGCTCAGTGCTGGATAAGGGACCTCCATGGATCAATATCGATCAGGTACACCAGACAAACTCTTGTTTTTAGATAGAATAATATATTGATGTCAAGCAGTATAGTCTATTCATGACTGTCATATGTCCCATGGACTATGACCATGCCTATGTATGTGTTCATCGTTTTAGCTTGTTTCCTGCCAGTTGTTGAAACGCCAGCTAAGTTTCTAGGCAGTGTGCGATGTGATGGAGGAATATTGTCTGTTGTGGTTGGATTTGGCTTAACTGTACTACTGGAAGCAATGGGTATGTCATAGCTGTGCCAGAGATGTTGTTTCATGGTGTGTGTTTTTTGTTGATTCATTACTCTAAATGTGGCTGTTTTTTTGTTTTTTTTAAATGTAGGACTTTGTATCTCAGGCTCTATACACTGATCTTTAGGAACGGCTGTTTTGTTCACACACATGCACATGTAAAGATGCATTGATATGAACTAGTGATATCCCATGAACTAGTGATGTCATTTGTCATTCTATACTTTTCTCTCCCTCCCCATAGCTTGAGGATTTTGTAATTCAGCGGGAAGAAAGAGACTCAACTAGTCGAACGTCGTTGAGGAGCCACAGGTCAGAAACAAACTCCCACCCTCTTTGGAACACTTGCAGACCTGCATGCTACAACACGAATACTGCATAACACCCCCCCCCTCTCCCGCACCCCCCAATGTCACCCCACCAATACCCCTCCCCCAAACCACCTCTGCATGAAAAAAGCCTTGATGGTGGCGGTTCTGAGACACTCCTAGCCTGGGAATTGATTTTTAAAATGCAAACCCCTCTTTATAAATACTCTTTCACTGCTCTGTTAATTGTCTTCCTGTGACCTGATGTTCCCCGAGTTGATTGAGATGCAGTTTTTGGCTGCTTGTGCTCTTGCTATTTGTGTTGCTGAGGGGCCACTCCCCCATCCCCCTTTGCAACCTTGCTTCTTTCAGAGACATAAGGGGCTTCCTTTTTTCCTTTTCAGCAATGCTCCCACTTATGCTTTTGCCTCATCGGCTTCTCCTGTGTGTTCCCTCTACATTTTTTACTTGAGTTATATCCTGACTTGATGAAATCAAATGTTTCCTTTCATATATTTTTCAGAAGTATTTGCCACTTTGTTGCTTTGCCTCGCCTTGCCTTGCCTTGCCTTGCCTTGCCTTTGTTGCCTGTGTTATTTGAAAGCATTCGTATGCCGTATTTCAGTGTAATGCAGCCTTTATTTGAGCATTTTACATAGCCATTGTTACTAATGCTGATCACATATTTAGGACATAAATCTGTTGGCTAAAGCAAAACTACAGAGTATTCCAAGAAGCCATCTTACTACCTTGCTACTTATTTTGTGTTCAGTAGAGCACACCTATTTGCTTGACGTATGCAAACAGCAAACTGAAATCTGATAAGGCGATGTATATATTGCAGATCATGAACCTGTTCTACCTGTTGTGTTTTTTTGAATGGTTAGTATTGGGAATGTCCTTATGCGATACAACTCAGTTGGGATGGGTTATCAGATCAGTTGAGTTAGTTGGCCTGACCTGGTGAGACTAAAATAGTGTGGGAACTGTCGAGTGCTTTAGTTACCACACTGGTGTACAGAAACACCAATGGCACGGGAAGGCAGTCACACAAGGGTAGCCATTGTTTGAGTGTAACAGTCTTAAAAGGCACCTTTGGTGAGATGTGCAAGATGCACTGATGGGGAATAGTGTGAAGCATCAGTGCTTGTCTTTGACCGGGTTCCATCCCTGATAGGCAGGGAGAATTGATGGAATGTTTTGGCTCGATTGCATCCCCCGTTTCTCACTGAAGTTTCTCGTCTCTCCTGTGTGAGTGCCAAGTTCAGGGGGCCAGGCTGCTGGAAGCGTCTGGAGTGGCCATAAACTCTCCGAAGGAACCCCAAAAGGGATCTTTGTTTCCCCTGGTCTAAATCAGACCATGAAATCAGTGCCATGCTGGAAATAGTCCGCGGCAACAGTGGGGAACGCTCTTAAGTGCCCATTTCCATAGTTTTGGAAAGTGGGTGTTTGCCATGGACTTTAGGAGTTGTATTAAAGGCTGGTTAGCACAGGGTGGGGGGTGCAGTGTGCAGGACACCTGGGTGTTGGATCACTCTAGACCACAGCTCTTAACTGCTGTGGCTTTGTGAGGCCTCCAGAGGCTTGGGCTTTCACAGTAAACACATCACCAGGTTCCTTTCCTCGGTTTAGCAGCAGGCAGTGTACAGTACCAGTGAAGCCTGGCGGGGAAGGTCTTCTCAGTGGATTGTTTGGCACTGGTTGTTTCTGTCCAAATGGAATAAAATAACTTCAGCGTATAAATTGTTTAATGTGTGGATGTGCTTATGGCATCTCAATACCAGCTCCCTTAACCTTATACATTTCCACCCCTATTTTGGAGTTTTTCCTCGAAATTGCACACCGCCTACTTAAAATGGCCCTGTTGCCACATACTTTGACTTACAATCAAGTGCCTGACCTCTTTGGAAAGCTAAGGCCTTGTAGAATTTTTTGGTACCAATAGATTGACTGTGTGATGAACTATCAGAGAGTGGCAAAGGGTAGAATGATAGTTTTTTTTATAGGCGGTTATGCACATCTCTAGAAATGACCACATTCTGCCCTCTTGGTCACTTATTTTCTCTTGAAAACACCACTGAGGCCCACTACCAGGTCTTGTGAATCTGTATGTCAAAGTAGATCCTTATAGGATGAAGTATGACTGTGTGGGACCCATATTTGTGTGGGCATACACATGCGTTTTGCTAAGTGTCCATTTGGAGACTCCAAAAGGACCTTTGGTTACCCAAAACTAAAACTCTTCCTATACAAGAACCCCTTTATGCAGAACCATGATCTTGGTGTCAAATGAAAGGTTACAGTCTGTGTCTCATGATGGAGTGATCCCTGGAGAGCTTTGCAGTGGCTGTGCCATACATTTAGAGATGCATTATCTGACCTGGAACTCTTACTTTTGCTCCAACACCTTTGAGATTTCCATGAAAAAATGACAAACAAGGTAATGCAGCAAACATTTGTATTATAAAATGAAACAAAGGTAAAAATAGTAAATATTATTATCTCCCCCTTCCTCTGCCTCTCCCCCTGCTTCTTGCAGCACCCTTTCCTCTTTGTGTCCCACTGGTCTCAGCCACTGGTCTCAGCCACCGGCTCCTCTTCCTCAGACACAGGATCCTCAGCTCTTGATGTTTTGCTTGGTGGGACCCAGTCTTCATTGCTGTCACTGATACAATTGTACAGATGGAAGTTAGACTCAGACCCACTAAAGTATATGAAAACCCTTCCCAACAACTTATACAAATTATATAAATGTGTGTACTCAGGTCACACCTCCCCTGCACTCTTTTTTACACAAACACACACACACTGCATTCTCACCTAACTCCCCTCCCCCAGATACCAGAACTATTCACACCTCCCCCTGCACTCTCTTTTACACACACACACACACACACACTGCATTCTCACCTAACACCTAAAAACTATGCACTAAACATTACAAAAGCAAACGAAACTGTATCTGTAACTGTATATGGATATAAGTAGTATACTCACAGCTCGAAATCAGGGTCCTTCCCAGCTAAAAAGTTGTGCTCCTCCTCGGAGTCGCATTCGGAGAAACTACTTTCGGCTCCTCCAGATCATCGATGTCCTCCGGTTCAACATGTTTCGTTTTTGCTTGTCTTTTTGGCATGTTTTTACAAACAAAAACCTTCAAAAACTGCCTCTTGCTTGTTCAGTAAAACACTTCCAAAACACTGCTTCGGTGACTATGTTTACGCATCTGTTTTACGCATTGAATTTAGCCGACAAGGAAGTAGAATGTGACGATGTGTCACATGTCTAAAGAAAGCTCTCCTCATTGGCTACACAGACATCTAGGTCCCATCTCATTGGCTCAATCAGACGCAGCGCTATTGCCATTCAAAGACTGGTTGTCAGATTCATCGCTTACGTGACTCATTGGCTTTGATGGCATCTATCTCGACTCTCATTGGTCCTACAGACATGTAATTGGTATCGATGGAATCAGAAGAGCCTCGTGAACACGCAGAGTACCGTGAATCCAGCGACAATAATGGAAGTAGAACCGAAATATATGGATTTCCGCGAAAAATAAGTTTTTACTTCGCTTCTTTTCGTATGCATCTGTTTTGTTTGTACTGGCGTGTACAACTACTCAATATATTGGCAATAAAACAATGTAGATATTTTACATCTATGGATTCTTACGAAAATTTCAAGACCAAGCATGCTGGGCTAACTTATTGGTACGGCCATACAGACAAGTGACAAAGTATGAACGCAGCAACTTTGGGGGGTGGTGGAGGGGGGTATTCTGATATGTTATATATCGGGATAAACTTATATTTTACACACAAAATATATGTTAATTCATGGAAAGCTTTACATATATCGATTCTTGAGATTCTCAGCTTTAAAATGGTATATAGCATGACTATGGTAGTTCATGATAAGGTGCAAAAAAATGCATGGGGGTTGTTGGGGGGAGGTGGGGGGCACTGTATTTGTCCCGAATTCGGGTCACTATTAATGTACTGGGTTAAGAGAATTAGGAGGGGATTTTAAATGGCCATTAACTAGACAGCCCATTAAACCGGATCTCTCCCTGGGTGTAACTTTTAACTTGTATTTATACACCACATGAGTCAGGGGTGGGGAGGGGGAGAGACGGTTGTATTGGAAGCAGACACTCGCGGAGGGTCTCGTGAACAAGGTACACTCCCAGAGTCCCAAGTGCTGGTGCAAGGCAGATATGGTGGAGGGCACGGGAGTAAGTGGTGAGCGGTCGGTAAGCGATCCCACCCCACCAGGGTTAAACCGGATCCCCCTCCCGAGAGTTTGTCATAGAGCGCCCGCCACGGTCACCCTGGCACCTGCGCAAGCCCATCAGCAGGAAGGGCACTGGAACAGCCTCGAGAGGGCTACCGGTCTGTCGTGGCACCCAAAATAGCTAGGCAAGTAGTATTCACCAGAGCTTAATGCCCAGGATCATATTAACCTCAAGAAATAGGACTCTGGTTAACGGGAAGGGCCCTGGCTCTGTTGGACTCTATACTGCTCAGGCCTGCGACAAGGCCCCATTGCACAACAACTCTGCTAATATTTATTACCCCTCTCTATATTTACACTGTTCCTAGACCATTGGTTAATGGTTCATTTGTCTGTCCTTACTGGGTAGTTTTGAGCAGCAGGGGGTCTCTGTGAAGTGTGGCTGTTCCTACCACCTCTGGCCTGTGATTTGCCTGTCCTGTGGTTGTGCGTGACGTCTCTCTGTGGTGTAATGAGATTGGATAAAGTGCAGGTGCACTGGTGCACACACAGTCATCTTAGAGAGGGGGCATTAGAAAGAAAATCCTGCTTTGGTGCAACTTGGGCATGTCTCTGGTCCCCGCAATCCTTCAGACTCCAAGATCCCTAAAGTCCTCATTTCACTTAGCGTGCAGATGCAGAAAGGGATTTATTATTATTATTTTTTTACTTAAGTTGCTTTGACGGTCTCCTGGTGAGATGAGAGGCAGGCACAACTGTTATGACTTGTAAACTGATCCCTCATGTCTATTGTTTTTACCAGCAGCTCAGCTGCTTTCGTGCCCTGCTGGGTTCGTCCCCTTTGGGAATAGACTGTATCTTTCTCAATGTGCAATGTGGGGGTAACCGGGTCTTGACCACCTCCTGCTCAAATGAGGCTTGAAGAATGTCAAGGCTGGGAGCTGAGAGATGAGGTCTTGTCAAAGTGAGAAGGTTTCTGAATGTCGGTTGGTGGCATGTCAGGGTCACCTGTGTGTGTGTGTGTGTGTGTGTGTGCGCGCAACATTGGCTGGTGCAATGGTGGAGATGGCTTCACCATAAATAAGAGGGGCTAAATGAAGGCTCCTCCTTGTGTCCACATGTCAAGTATGCTGTGTGTTTGTTTCCGATGACCTCTGACTAAGCGTGGCCACTCTGCTCTCTGCACTACGCTAGCAGATGGTAATGCACTGGCGCTCCAAACCTCATCCTTACATTTTAGGCTTCAGAAAGGCACACATGGTCATTACATTTTACTGTGCTGCTGCAGAAAGCATCCTCACCAGAATGAGTCCTGTTTGGAGCTGCACCTCTCCACAACTCTGTTTGTTTATGGTCTTTTTTTAAACCATGCTCTCCTCATGTGATCCGCGAAGGGTGTGTTTTGAAAGGCTCTCAATCACAGGCTAAATATACATTTTAACAAGAGCTGACCTCTCATTTCCCTTTAGTGTGGTCACTTTATGGTGAGCTGCTAGCTCAGCAGTCATCCGGAGGGTAGCAATTATACGTGAGGGCATACATTTTGTGTTCGTTGTATGGTGATGACCCTGCCCAGTTCTCTCCAACTCCCTTAGGCTTTATTACTCCCCACATTCTGCCAGCCAGGTCAAGACTTTTGGAGTGTTCTGCAAATTGACAATATGTATTTTGTTCTTTGGCCGAATATGAAAGCATTGAACTTCAAATTCTGACCACCAATCATTTCCTTTTTTTGTCATCCTCAGGGATTTTATTTGCAAATGGAAAGATACTCGGCAGATGTTCTGGGATTTAATTTCTTTGTCTGATGTATTGGTTGATTTTTTTTTATTTTTTTTTTTTTTTATTTATTTTTTTTTTTTTTTTCTCTCTCTCTTTTTTCCATATATATTATGGCAGAGGATTTATCTAAATAGCTCACATGGACTTACCATGCTATTCTCAGAACAGGAACCCTCTGTCTAGCATTCAGCCATGTTCTTTAATCGGGTTGATTAATCTATGCCAGGAGTACTCTATGCGTATGTATGGCCAATAATTTATTATTCTGATATCTTTTCTTTTTTTAATGAAAGGAATTCCTTTGTTTCTGTGACTTAAGATTATGATGTCATGTGGAGAACATCAATTCTACTGCCAAAACCAAAAACCCAGTATACACCCATTATTTATAGTGCATCTGACATCTGTCATCAAGGCCAAACGCTGTGGTCGTAGTATTGTGTTTCAGAGTGACTTGACATGGCCGAACAGATACCACATTTCACAGGGCTACTCCTCTTGGTGCCCACATAAAGAGGCAGGACTCTGCAAGGAGGAACAGAGACACTCTTTTGGGGGATGTTTCAGAATGGGTAGGATATTGGTCAGAATGCTCATAGATTCACCCTGAGGCATCTGGTAGTAAGCAAGAGAGTCGATTGCAATCAAGTGTATTGATTACAGCGCAGTGTGCAAACACACAATGAAAGATTCTGTATCTTCTAAAATCTAACAAATGTTCTTTTTTTGTACAAAATGTCTGTCAATATGCCCTGGATCTGCTGACTTGTACATGGATGGGCCCCCACGGATGGGCCCACTCGGGCCTTTCAGGGATGAGACACTGCTCACATTGACCGCACTAGAGGGGCACTGAAGGAGCTGCCAGAGCCCAGCAGCAGAAGCCAAGCCTGACAGGATGGCACTGGAGGAGGGGGGAAGAGATCCCCCATACTGCTGCCTCACCACAGAGTTGGAGCATTGTCTTGCCAGGCGTTTAGCGGTTTTTAGTTTTTGTTTGTTTGTTTGTTTGTTTGTTTGTTTGTTTGTTTGTTTGTTTGTTTGTTTGTTTCATGAGCAGGTGTTGAATTGGATGTGTCTTTATAGAAGGTTAGGGCACAGATGCTCATAGATTAACAGACAGTTGTGGTTGGTGTTTGCATGTGTTTTTTTGCATTGATTTTTATATTTACTTTTGAGGTTTCTGTATCACATTAGTCAACAAACATAATCATCACCGTCATATGTCTACAACATAATTGGTTTATTTTTCTGGAATATTTGGTTCTGTGGGTTGAGTGTTTATTCTTTATGGATCAGTCCACTGAGGCCTGGGATCACTAGAGATTTTTTGGCTTGGCATTTGACTAATCTAGCCTGGCATGTGAATTGGCAGCTTGGTGAGTGGAGGAAGTGGATGGCCCTCTGTGGTTTTTCTCGGCTCTATTGTTTATTTACTGTAGAAAGTGCACAGAGAGAATAGAGATTACTCTTGTCCCTATGGAAACAAAAAGCCCTTTGTACCTTTGACCTCCTTTTGCGAGTCTTGTTATAAATACGTTATTTTGCCAGTGTTACTTTTGGTCTTTGGAGCTGCGGTCTAGCCACCTGGTGTGTGTAAATTGTGGTAGGAGACCCAATTGTGTGACTCACACCAATGCTTCCAAGGTCATATTCCTACATTAGCAAAATAGTGGCCCTTTTGTCTGAGGAATTTGGTAGCAGAGTTTAGCTGGGTCACAACTCTGAAAAGAAACAACTTCTCTGGAAGGACTCACGCACCACTCTGGCATGAGTGAGTCAGTCTGAACAGGAACTGTCTGACAAAGCCTGTGTGTGAGGTGGCACTGGACCTCCCCTGGGCGCCACTTCATTTGTCACAGCCAATCAATATCTTATTTGTTTAAAGCCACCGCTGGCTACCGATTTGTCTATAATTGTTCAGTAATCATGTAGAGTAACACAGACATTGGTAGATTACCATTTTTATTGATTATGCCAAATGCAATTAAGAATATCTCCATTTTAAAAGAGAAACTGCAGTCTTGGCCATTTCTTCTGTGTTTTTTTCTCGCTTTTTGCTCGCAGGTTTCTCTGCAGAGCTCCCCCTACAGCTTCGGAGTATATATTTTACGACACTCCTCAATCGGTCAGTCTGCCGCTTTCCTCTTTCCCTGTTCCTTCGACAACAGTTCACTCACTTTCTGCTTCTTTTCGCTGGCTCTGCCATGACGAACGTCTGAGAAACTCCATCGCTACCTTGTTCTAGCCGGTGCCTGGTGTGTATGTGTGTGTGGTGTAGTAAAGCAATTTGTTACATCGCGAGACTTTCTGCCTCTGAGGCCGTCGGCCCGCCGGCCCAAAGTTGAAAGGGTGGTTTTTCCGCTCACAGGCGCCGGGGGAAGAGAGACTGCCACCATTCAACCCGAAAAAAGTCATGTAACCATTCCAATGACTTCGAGGCTGTTCAGTTAAGGTAAATTAAGCTAAAAAAACCTGCATAGTTCCCCTTTAAATTGCAACTTTTCTGAGTTACCATGGTGATTATGTAGGTGACAAGGAGATGTATACTATTAAACTGATTTCCATTTAATAACATTAACAGACTACACTATAAACTGAAGGGCTACTTCATTTCAGCGGAATACTGAAACCACAGCTTTAGTTGCTGTGAGAGGTTATATGTCACTGAACTGAAGTGGAAAAACATACAAAGTTATGGAAATAACTGCCAAGAAAATATCCCACCAGTTGTAACCATCCAAGTAAAGACTTTGTGGTTCCTGCAATCAAACTGTCAGAGATAAACTGAATTGGTGGTGAGCTGGTCCTGGATAATGCCACTGTTGAACTATACAGTATAGCTGTTACTTCTTGCCAAGTGTTCCTTCTGCAGCAATCCTGCAGCATCTTCTGCAGCCTCTTGTGCAGTAGCTGATCTTCCTGTTGGCCTGCTATAGAGCTCGGCTCTGAGTGCATCTGTGCCGTCTCTTCCCCTCCAGGTGTCCCCCCCCCCCCCCCCCCCCAAAAGCGGATGTAGCTGAAAACCCCATTCATGCCTGATATTGACCCTTTGATGTCCCTCTTTGCTTTGGGGCATCCAGTTGAATGGTCAATAAAAGAGCAATATCCATGATGCCAACATGCTGCCTCAGTGTCCTCATAAAATCAATGCTACTACTACTTGCGCCTGTAACTTTGAACTATCCTTTTATATTTTTTGCAGACTTAGTGCAATTCCCCAGTACAACTGGCTCTCCTCACTCTCCCCCTTTCCTCTAGACTACATATCCTGAAGAAGTTCTATCGTCTTGTAAATCCATAGTGTGATACAAGGCCTCTCAACAGCTTTACCAAATACTACTAAGCTTAGTCTGTCATTGAAGCATGAATTCTTGGGTGGAGTTAAAAGCGCTAGCTATCCTATAACAGATACCCGGATAAGTACATTTGCCATTTTCATTGAAGTTTAAAAAGAGTACACTTCAGTTTCTTTTGTCACAGAATTTCCATGCCGTGATGGTCAGCAACATCATGGCAATCATGTCTGTGCACGACCAGTGCAAATGAAGCAACCAGCTATCAGAATGCAGTTATAGAACACCTGTTATCAGATGGCAGCGTGAGCGGAATCTGATTGCAGACCTTTATGTAACCTTCCCTGACCCTCCTCCATCTTTCATGAAGTCAAACAGACGCCCTTTCTGTTGCAGCAGGACTCCAAAGAACCAGTTTTACCTGTTCTCTCACGAAGGATCACTTTCCCTTCAACTTTCAACGAGAGAAAAAAAAGCCAAACTGGCCATCTGGCTGTGGTGCTGTGGCGGCTTACCCACTGTAACTCCAGCTGTATGCATAGCCTCTGGCCGACAGCACATTACATCCAGACCCAGACTCGCTGGACTACAGAGGCAATAGGCCAAGCTGACGCCGAACTGCCTGTCAATGAGAAGGTCAGGCAATCGTCTGTGATCTCAGGTTAACCTCTGGACAACAAGAGACGAAACTAAAGAGGGCCAAAAGAAGACTTGGGCTATTGTTCTTTATGGGCACCTCCCATTTAGGTTAGTTTTCCATGTGATTTGATGTGAAACGAAAAATGACCAGTAATCAAATTACTTTGGTTAATTTTAGGCTTAGTATTTCCTGGTTTCAGTGAAAAGTACCATTCTTTTTGTTCAACGAAAGTGTACAATTACAGGGACGTAAGACTATAGTTGATCATTTCCACAATATCTTTATGTTGCTGACAAAAAGGTTAAAGTAATCAGCTTATACTGTAATTTGTTAAAAAAAAACTTATTTCATTTTTCTGTGTGCCAGGAGACTGGCTATTCCCCTGAGCTTTCTGCTTTTTGACCCAGTTTGGCCGGGGTTAGGGGCAGATTAAATCTAATGGGACATTTGGACAGGCTTTGGGAGAGGTTTGCGTGTTGATTTTGAAGATTATATGTGCAACATGTGCCATGTCTGACTGTGCTAACCATCAATGTTGGCGTCTTTTCAAGCACCTATATCAGAAGTGGCATGCACACTGCAGCTATGCACTGGCCCACCGTGACCCGTGTGAATGCTCCACTTGTGTGACCTACGTCTGTGTTGTATCTCACAATGTTCCATGGACTAGTGGATTAGTGTCACATTGGCTGCAGTCTTTGCTGGATAACTAGTGAAGACAGAGCAAACCTTGAGAATCAGTGTGCAGTGAACAGTCAAGAGGCGCGCTATCTTGGGTGTCCTCTTTCTCTTCCAGGGATCTGTTTTACACTAGCCAGCTCTGTCATGTGGGGCTGTTAACCTCAGTTATCAACACTATCAGCAGGTCAGGGATGGTGGGAACAAATGAATAGCTAGGGAGGACCAAAAGGGGAACTCTAAATTAGACAAGCAAGAGGTAGGAACAGGCCGCCTTTTATAATATATATATATATATATATATATATATATATATATATATATATATATATATATATATATATATATATATATATATATATATATATATATAATGTATTCACACATTCAGCTACAGCTGCACGTTTAGCTACATGCAGCTAAATTAGGTACTTTGCTGTCTCAATTTTTTTTCCAACAAGTTTCTCTCAACTGCCCTCCCCCTCCCCTTTCTTTACCCCCTTATGCTTTGTCTGCACGTTGCTCTAATGCTGCAGGTTGCTCTAATAAGGATGGTGATGAGACAAATACGATGTGTGAATTTGTGTACGTTTTGTCACACATAGAGTGTGCAAAGGGAAGTTTTATCTTCAGAATATATATAATTAAGTCAAGTGGCCATGACCAGCCTCAAATAGTCATATCCTGCAGGGTTTGTTGTTGTGGTTAAAATTGATTAGATATGGTGCAGGAATTCTGATAGATTGTGGTTAAGTTACATTAACTTTGAGCTACTAGTTTGTTTGATTTTGAATTGTTTGTTTCCAGCCCACACCAATGGGGAAATCTTTGATTTTGCATGCATTTTTGAAAAAATGCTAGATCACAAAACATGAGTTTTTGACAAATGTTTATTTTGTCAGTCAGGTATGGTGTCTGTCTGGTGCAGGAAAGTGGGTGTATGTTGTGATTACATAGCATGATCATGTAGTCACGCAAACCTCTGATTTTGATCTGCTCTGTTTTGAGTGTAAGAAGTCAGTGACACGTTTTAGTGTTTCTTATTTGTTTCAGTGTTTCTCATTTTTGGGAATTTTCCCCAAAGTTTGGTTTAGATGATGTGTTCCAGAAAAATGATGTTTAAATCCAGGAGGGAAACAAAAATGATGTTTAAATCCAGGAGGGAAACAAATCATGAGGAATCTTAAACCACCTCATTCTTATTCTGTACATTTTGCTTCTCTCCAAAGTGGCATTTCTCTCTCTTTGCCAGTTTCACAGAAAGACACGCACTGCTAACCAACAGCAGAGGGGAAGTGGAGTCTGTGGTTGCCATTTGCACGCTTCATCAGTTGCACTGTCTCGCTTTGAGATTGTGAATTAGTTTTCTTCCCTTCACCTTGTTGTCAGCATAGCTTGAATCTACTCACACACTAGACATCAATTTGTTCTCTCCTAACAGAGGTAACCTCACTCTGCCAAAGATCCCGGAAACTAATATGGCCTTCAGTGTGCTGGGAGTGTTTCTTGGACTGCTCCTCGAGGTCTCCTCACACGGACCATCCAGTGGGCCGAGGACATCATGGAAGCATGAAGGTAAAAATGACACCCATCAAGGCATGTTATGTTGCTCATTCACCGTGTACAATTTAGCTTTATCTCAAGGCTCATTCTGCGTCATTAACCAAAGTATCTGCTGTATGGAATATGTAAATATGCTATCAAAAAATCTATGCCACCTCAGAGAGACTTGCAAAATAGAAGGCAGTCATCGAGACGGAGTGTTTGCTTTCATCGTGTGCACATGGCAGAGGGAGGGGGTTTCCGAGCATGTGTGGGCGCATTGGTGTTATGGGCCGAGCGTCGGCGCACGCAACCTGAGCTGTCTCTGTAGAGTGACACGGAAGCTGCCAGGCATAGCAGAGCGCAAAGTGTTGCCAAGTTCATCATAAATCATCTCTCACTTGTGCTCACTTGCTTTCTCTGTCTCCTCTTCCTCTTTCTAAGCAGGAAGTCCACTGTTAGACAACAAACAAACAATTTATATATGTTTTTTTTTCTTCTAGAAAGGACTGAACAATTCAGCAAAAGGGCTAAACACCCTAACTGTTATGGCCTATGACATCCACGTTGGATTTAAAAATGGTTTTATACCCTTTCCTGAATTGGTTCATTTGTCTTCTGTTTGATGAATTTGTGCTTTTCTGTACAGATGTAAATTTGGTGGAGTTCTCTGAGCCAGGAGTCTTTAACTACTCTACACTGCTACTGAGTGAGGAGAGACATGTGCTGTATGTGGGTGCGAGGGAGGCCATCTTCGAGCTCAGCATGAAAGATGTGTCTGTCAGGAAGAACAAGGTAAAATACACACAGTATGTAGAAGACCAACATGTACTGTGATCACTCAGGGAATTTACTTGAGAGTTACCCTAAATCAAATGATACTTAAACAGTCCTTCATTCTACACAGGTCATCTGGAAAGTTCCAGAAACACACATGGAAAAATGTATTGCAAAAGGAAAGTCAAAAGAGGTATGTTTGGAATGTTGGTTAAAATCACTATCAGTGTTCTTCTATCTATGAAGTCTTCCATAGGCATTTGAGCATGTCAGACATGTTGCTCACTGTGACTTGCGTTTCTCTCCCACAGACAGAGTGTCTGAACTACATTCGGGTTTTACAAGTCCTCAACAAAGACAGCCTGTATGTCTGTGGGACGCATGCCTTCCAGCCTCAGTGTGACCACCTGGTATGTCAACCATGACACTGTGCAGATTTCCCTCCTTTTACTTTCCCACTCTTTTACGTTTCATACTATGGGACCACAGTTGATCTACTTCCTTTGCCTTTTTTCCAGACCCTTAAAGATTTTAAGCTTCAGGAGAAGCAGGAGGATGGGAGGGGGAAGTGCTCCTTCGACCCGGCACAAAGTTTTACCACAGTCATGGTTGGTGAGTTGACCCGATATCCTGATGGCCTCAGGGCCCATGGAGAAAAGCCACTGTTGTTTTTCTGAACACTGGAGTGGAAACTCCTGTCTAGGCTGTTCAAGTCCATTGAGTGGGTGTTAAAGCTCTGATTTGTGATCTTCCAGATGGAGAACTGTACTCAGGAACGGCTTATAACTTTCTGGGGAGCGAGCCCATTATCTCCAGATACTCCTTGTCCCAGAGTCTGTTGCGCACAGAGTACTCCACATCATGGCTTAATGGTAATGATGAGATTCTGTAGTTTTTAAAATTCAGTTTTCATTGTTGCCATTTTTGTGGGACAGTGTAATTTACATTTCAGATTCATCAAGCTTTTTAGAACTAACATGGGACTGGCATCATACAGTACAGCAGATTTCTCCCAGACACTAACCCTCATCCTGCTTTTTTCACAGAGCCCAGCTTTGTGTTTGCTGATGTCATCCGAGAGAGTAAAAACAGTGCAGATGGTGATGATGATAAGATCTACTACTTTTTCACTGAGGTGTCTGTGGAGTACGAGTTCTATGGCAAACTACTGATCCCCAGGATTGCACGTGTCTGCAAGGTGAGTATGTTATCTGGCACCAGAATGCCCTCATTGATGCTGCTCAGATAATTGGAGGGGGCGGGGGGGCACTTCACACAGTGGAGGGTGAAAGCTGGTTTCACCCTCCTATCGTTCCAGCAGGTGCAAATCTCACCCGAGTCTGTAATTTGGGTGATGCCTGAAGGGTCCCTTTAAATATGTAAAGGTTTAAGTAACTATGAGTGTAGATGTCCATTTAGTAATCATAATTATCCCCTCTACTTTCAGTGTGTGACACTGCACATTAGTAGCTGGTAGCTAGGAGAAGGCATAACTATCCTGTGACACTCCCCTGTTCCTCTCTCTAGGGTGACTTAGGTGGCCAGAGGACACTGCAGAAGAAGTGGACATCCTTCCTGAAGGCCAAGCTGGTATGCTCTATGCCTGAGCTCAACTTTGTCTTCAACGTGGTTCATGATGTGTTCATCCTGAGGACCCCGGACTGGAGAGAAACGGTCATCTATGGGGTTTTCACCTCTCAATGGTGGGTGTGCTGTATTATATGCTGGTGTGGTGTCAGCATTTGTAGTGGGTTGGCTTGTGATTTTCACTTGTAACCTCAATCAGTTATCTTTACATGTATTTTTGACATTTTTTACATTTGTGTTAAATGTGTTTTTTTTTTGTTTTTTTTTTCCTGGTTTACTTCTTTCAGGGCAAATGTTGGCTTGTCAGCAGTGTGTGCCTACAACATGTCCTCTGTTGAGGAAGTGTTCTCAAAGGGGAAATATATGCAGAAAGCCACTGTGGAACAGTCCCACACAAAGTGGGTTCGATACAATGGCATCACGCCCAGTCCTCGGCCAGGAGCGGTGAGTCTGTCTTCACTCATGACTGCCTCTTTAGACTGAGATTAGTGGAGGGTCTGAACCATCTGATCACAAGCAGAGCCACCCAAAGTCTTTGTCTGGTGAACTTCTTGAATAGACATTTACATCTACTAATCTTTTAAACAAAAGCTTTTCATAATGCAAAGCATTAATAATCCCACGTTGCTGGGTGTCATGCACATAATAGATCTTATTCTTGTATTTAGTTTCAGTTGTATTCAAATTATTTTATTTTGCATGTCCTCAAGCCTCCACCACACTCAAAAAAATCAGATATGAACCCATTCTTTGACACCAAGCCATGCAAGTGCACAGTGCATAACATATCATGGCGAGCAAGTATATGTGTGCTTTTACATAGCTGAAATATAGCCTGATCAGCTAGTATGAAAAGGTGTGAAGAATGAGCCCAACCATAAAAAAGTCATGACAGTTGATGGTAAATTGAATAGTTAACAATAGCACCTTAAAGTTACCTTGTTTGTCCAGCAAGCTTGGTTATGTTATTGTTTTCTAGTAAGCAAGTGCAGACAGGCTGATGTGCATACCAACATGACTTCAAAGAAGATTCTGCATCACCCATGTTTTTCTTCTTTGAAGCACTGCCTTGCCCCCTTCTTGGAATGTAACCCCTTTCCCCTACCTATATATTTCCGAGGTGGACACAGGACAGACTAAACTCCAATTAACTCAGACAAAACCTTTGGACCCCTCACTAACCCTGTGGTCAGTTGGTCTGGTCAGTCAGTATTTTGATGTTTAAAATGCTTTCAGTATTTAAGTAGCAGGCATGTGCTTGCCATTTTCACAATCAAGGACTCCCAAAAATGTTACTGATCCAATCAGCTCTCTGTCTGCTCAGTTCTCCACAAGACCTCTTGGAGGATGCAAGCGTGCACTCTGTGCACCTTTGTACGCTCACCTGAGTTGGCGCAGCGCTAGGGCTGCGTGTTGGCAAGGCCCTCACGATACGATATGCATCACGATACATAGGTCACAATACAATACATCACAATATATTGTGGTACAGCGCATTCAATACATGTATCGCAGTGTGCAATGTATTGAAAATGTAAAAAGGGAGCTGAAAACACAATTTACTGTGTACCACCAAAACAAATATTGCAATAGTCGGCTGTATAGACATTTTTGCACAGCCTAATGCTTTTATTAGAAATATCAATATTTGGCAGCGGTGGCGTTACAATATATTGCACAAGTGGCGATACGATATGTCGATATATTGATATTTCGATATGGAAAGCACAGCCCTATTCAGTGCATTGGCAGTGGTGAGACGAGACGTGTGAATTGTGTTGATCAAAGGAACCTGCTCTCTTCCTGCAGTGCATCAACAACCACAACCGTCTGCAAAACATCAGCAACTCGCTGCATCTCCCAGATAAAACACTCCAGTTTGTGAAGGACCACCCACTGCTGGAGGACCCAGTGCTGCCCATTGGTAACGGCCCCCGGCTCATCACCAAAGACGTCAACTACACACAGATTGCTGTGGAAAGGGTCCGTGCCCTTGATAACAACATGTATGACGTCATCTTCACAGGGACAGGTGAATGTCCTGTCTGTCTGCGTGTGTTGCTGATGCTTGTGTTGGTCTGTGGACGCGTTGTCTCAGTGTTCTGCTTGCATTTCTCATGACCACTGATTTTTTGTTTGTTTTTTTTTTTGTTTTTTTTTGACCAGATAAAGGAGTCTTGCACAAATCCGTGGTTTATGAGGGAGAAGTCCACACAGTGGAGGAAATTCAACTCCTCAAAAAGGCTGAGGCCATTAAGACGTTGCTTCTGTCCACACAAGGGGTAAGTAAGGCACATGCGTCTGAGCCAAAAGAAAGAGGAAAATGCTATATGCCTAGATCAGCAACAGCTGGTCAGCTTGGTCTGCATACGCATGCCACTTCTCCAGCACCCGAAGAGACCATCTCATTTTTGCTATTGCATTCGCTCCCTCCCCTGATTTTTCATGTAGTTATTCATTTAGCCATATTTCCCATATCCCCCCAGATCCTCATATTCCGTTATGCTTACACCACTGGTTTAGGATAACCATCGCTTGTAATATCAGCTGCATTTCTACTTAGCTTGGAAGGAGAAACTTTTCCGATGATGGAGACAGCAAGTCTGCACAATCAGACAACCACAAGTCATTCTTCCGTTTTGCAGCCAGTACCCACAAGTGTGTCTATTGTTTCTCATTCTGCCTCACAAACATTGTGAGATACCTGTTGGTGGTTTTCGAACACAGATATGCATAACCACAGAGCCCAAGTTGAAACTGGATACATTGCTGTCTGTTGGATCTTTTAGGCCAGTGCTGCTCAGACTTGTGTTTTCTATGCTGCCAGCGGATGACATGTGTACTAATTTCTGTAGTGGGAGATCATGTTAAATTTGTGCGCGTGTATGTTTTGTTACCAGGCCAGGTTTTTGTATGCTGGTTCAGATTCTGGTGTGGTTCAGTCGCCCACTGCTTTCTGTGAGAAGTACCCCACCTGTGGGGACTGCATCCTGGCTCGGGACCCTTACTGCGCCTGGGACCCTCGCACCTCCTCATGTGTCAACATATTCCACAACCAGGAAGTCACAGGCGTCAGGTATGCCTGGATGTCCATCTGCTGCCGAAGATCCACAAAAATTTTAAGAACTGTGGACATAAGTCCTTTGATATTGTAATGATATAGGAATACTGACTGATTTACACTGTAACACAAACCTTCAGCATCTTATTGCCTACATATACTTACTGTATCTATTTTACTTGACTAGACCTTTGTTTCTGTAAAAATCCCAATGCTTGTATTCTGGTTTGTTTTTACAGTCGTTTGATCCAGAGCCTGGCTGGTGACGTTGACCGATGTCCTGCAGGTACATTCACAGAGTGCAGGAGGAGTTGATAATGTCTGACCATGAGCTGGAAAAGAGACTGTTAATATGATGAGGATGTTGCATCTGCTCCACAAAGGCTGGAGAGTGCAGCCATCAATGTAATGTGTGTTAGCATATCAGCCGTGTTTATCATAATACTCTGAGCTATCTGGCTCAAAATGGATTTGTGAGTAGGCAGAGCAACTCATCTGGTATCTGGTGATGCTCTCCATTGTAATTAATGTCTCCTAGGCCCTCACGGAGGCAATTAATGATTGTTGTTGTTGTCCCTTGTTAGCCAAGCCATTCTTGTATGTTGTCGTTCAGAATGGTACATAGAGGAACAGTGAATAGAATGCACCAAGGAATTTTAATTCACTCTTAATGAACTTGTTCTGTTTGTAGCCAGGAGACTTTCTACCAAGGAGTACCAGGGCATGGAGGTGGAGCCAGGGAGTATAGTAGAGCTGCCCTGCCCCCTGCTGTCCAACAAGGCAGTGGCACAGTGGAGAGTCAACGACAGCGTTCTGACCGAGCCCTCGCGGTTCCAGTTGCTGTCGGACACAGGCCTGGTGATCTACAGCGTGGGCCCCGACGAGCAGGGCCTCTACGAGTGCTGGTCAGTGGAACGGGCCGCCGGCAAGGACTTCAGAAGCCTGGTAGCCAGATACAGGCTCATCCTGCAGACGCCTGTGAACCCGCACTCGCCAGGACACCTCCCCCGCTCCTCCTCCTCCGCCGCCACCTCCTCCGCAGCCTCGTCCGGCGCTAAGGCAGCGCACGTGCCCACCGCGCCTGCTGAAGGTAATGGTATCACCTCCGGCCCCCCTCCACTAACATCTGCCCAGCCTAGCTCCACCCAGCAAACGCCCCCAATAACCCTCACCCTCAGCTTGGGCGTCGGCCACACGGCCAGCGCCCTGCAGCCCATGCCCCCGTCCAGTCACGAGCCGAGCGCCAAGACCGTGGACCCCTCGGCCGAGTACTTGCAGCACGACAACAGCGGCGCTCTCCTCTTTCTCTTCCTGCTGTTCTTCCTGCTCTTCCTGGCCGCGCTGGCGTACAACTGCTACATGCGCTACCTGCCCGCGCCGTGCCTGCGGCTGCGCGCCGCCCTGCTGGGCACCCAGAAGAAGGCGCAGCCCGAGTACGTGGCCTGCGAGGCGGGACTCGTGGAGACGTCGGCCGAGAAGCCCGAGCTGACCGAGCAGCTGTTCCAGAACGGCGCTCAGCTGCGAGCCCTCCGCGACACCGGCTACGAAACAGAGCCAGAGTGTGGCAACGGTCAGGTCCCCTCACAGGGTTACAGTGATGAAAGCCCCCCAAAAGAGAAGCCGTTTGACGTGGACTGTGTGTCGCAGCCTATTGAGTATGCGGACGCTGACTAGTAAGCTGGGGTGAGAGGGCGACGCTAAACTCCATTCCATTCATCACGCAATTCAAACACAGAGTTCAGTTGTTAAGCAGTTTAGTGTCCCTCATTTCAAGCTCATTCACACACCTTAAGAGTATGTAGACTCGTCAAATTTAGTGATCAGAAGTGTTTCACTAAATGATATACACTTTCCCCAAAACCTTCCTCCTGAGCTTGATGCAATATGAAGAGTATTTTTAATTTTTGTAATATAGAATTTAGCTTTAAACTGAACAACCTGTGTAACCTTGTGCATCTTTCTGCAAGACAACTCAATTTAATTCCAAATTGGAAACATAATTTACCAAATTGGTAAGTGAACTTGATGTTTTCCAAATTGGAGTATGGAGTACTTCTTTATGTGTTTGTTCATCGTTAGAGGCTTTGCTGTAAAACTGGCTCCATGTTTCAGTGTGTCAGTACATACCATTGTGACCGATGGTCAGTCAGCTGCCTCCAGACTGTGGTCCATCACATGTGGTAAACCTCAGGGATGTTTGATCAGACTTTGTTCTGGAACCTTACCATTAAATGCTTGAGCAGTGAGGAGATGGGAGGGGGGGAGGGCAACCTTCGGCCATACACACTGCCCAGAGAAGAGAGGGGCCCTGTCTGGGAGACTGATCGGACTAGTAAAGAGACAAGGACATGAGACTGCTGAAATCCAAATGGCTGAAGTGGTTCATAATGTTTCTGCAGACTGCAGAGTGGCATTCTGTAAGTGTCGCTTTTCAAATGTCCAGATGACTTCTTCCTAACAGCCCTTTAACGGAGACTATGCTAATTCAGGTGGAGCTTGGGCAAGATTTACTATCTCACGACCACAGACTAACAAACATAACAAGCAACCGGTACCACACCTGACCAAAAATACGCTGAATTCCATGATGGTTTTTGCACTCGTACAGAAAGTCACTAGACCAAGGGACTCGTAATTGTGTTTCTTGTGTATTTTATGTTTTTTTCTTTTTTTTTTTTAAGTATTTGCAGCCATTTGCAACACCTTGTTGAATCATTGTGACTAGAAAACATTTTTTTAAAGACATTTTTTGTAAATCAGGTGTCTGTTCCTAGAATCTTCCAGAATTAGTCAAGGGCACTCTTAGACAACGGCAGGTGAAAAGAATCTCTTGTCTTCTCCCTAAACTTCAAAAGTACTATAATTATATACAGATAGCAATGTTATTGAATTTGTTTTGTAGGTTTCTGTGGTAAATTTTTGTTATGACTGACATTATTTTCTCTTGAAGCCTTTTCAAAAGGCATAACTTCACATTTCCCCCATCTTTGTGGGATCTTTGGTATACCTCCCAGCTGTTTTCCTCAATGCACTCCTTTTCTCTTCCTATCCATTCCCTCCTTGACATGCACACACTCACTCTTTCTCCTTCCCCCCTCTCTCCCTCTCTCCTCTTCCTCTTGGCTCTCTTGCTATGTGTCTCTCTGTCACCCTCACAGCCCCTGCTGTCCTTTTTCCTCCCGTTGACACATCGTCTGTGTGCACCTCTGGAAGTAGTCCCTCTATCTCTTCTTCCTCCTCATCTCCCTCCTCCTCCTCCTTCTCCTCCTCCTCCTCTGGCGCCGCTCTGCAGGGTGTGGTGAGGCTACTCCCGCCCTTGCTGCGGGATCAGGCCTGGGGGGTCCACACCCACCAGGTTTTCCTGCTCTTCTGCCTAGCTGTGGGTGAGTGGCACCTTTGACCTCTGTCCTGTCACCCCATCACCTCTCCTCTCTGTTTGCTCTGTGTTGCATGCTCCTCTACACATCTCCTAGCATCCTCCCAGGCCTGACTCATTATGTCTGTAAGATCCACTTCCTGTGATTACTTTTTCTTTTAATTATTCCTAACGCCACTAAAGTGGTAAAAGTACAATATAATATAAGCTTGCTAGGTTTTTGAAATTCTTTAAGCAACAGAGTAATTTATTTTGTTCGACAGTTTTATTATGTATTTTTTTTAACTGGATAAGGTTTCTCAGAATATTTTTGTCCCACTAATGCCTGGTAAATCTGATTTTCACTGCAAATGTACGAAAAACTACTTCTACTGATGAGCAGCTGTGTTAGGAAAAATAAAACGTTTTTTATATATATTTTTTTTTTGTCATGTTAAGCCTCTATGGAACAAAGGGTAAAATCACTGTGTTAATTCTTTAGCTTCTCCATGCCTATATATTCATTGTCTTCCTAAATAGTGTAAATATTTTGTACATATGGTATATACATCTGATGTAAATACTTTCTTGCCCTTTTTGGTTACTGTTGACAGGGAGGCTAAATAAATCTTGACTTTACATGTTTGGAAAACCTTTGTCCTTGTAATTTTCAGTCTGAAATGGGGAAGCACAAAGTTTGTTTGTGTGTGTTATCATTGCATGATGAAACAGAATATTTACTGTTGAATTAAAGTAATATTAAAGCAATCAGAGATAACTTAAGTAACTAGAGATTACATCAATGTATGTGCTCATGTAATTAAATAAGATACAAACAATATGTCAGAATATACATTAATCTATATCATTTTTCAATCAGTAAATGAGTGAGGAGCATTATTACTTTGAAAATAGATTTTGTTTTTATCAATTTCCTTGTCTTTGCTTAGATTTCTGATATGAAACAAAACCTCCTTTGCACCAGGCATGTGCTCAGAACAGTATTAAAGTGAATGCATTCTAGAGATCAACTTTAAAAAGTCTAGGAAGTGGAGAGAAAGCCTAAATGTAATAGTAGTCCTGTGAGAGATTTGAGGAGGAAGATTATCTCTCCTTGACTAGAGGAGGATATTTTGTCACGTCGTCTGGTCAGAATGCCATGTCTCCCTGAATTGCTGTTTGTCCTCAGGTCCCAGTGATGTGCACATTCACTGGCTGGTCGATGGACAGAGGACACAGGTTTTGTCCGTCACTGAGCACAGGCTTATTGTGACCCAGGGGACCGTTTTGCTCAGTAGCTGGGTGAAGGAGACCCACCTGACCAAGGATTCCCATTACCAGTGCACTGCCACAGCGAACACTGGCAACGACACTGCTGAAGTACACATCCGCATCAATCGTCGAGGTAGCCACTGCACTCCGCTGGTTGTAAATCTGCATGGACACATTGCATGAACTCAGTTGGGGCCTCTAGAAAGTGTTTGCAGCATATAACCTCAATAAAGTTACCAGCAGATGGAGATCTCTGTCTGGTTACTCCTAACATGGTCACTTCAGTGCTACTGCATGACTATATGGCATGGATATGGGAAAGCTTGAGCAGCACACACTTGCAAACATTGGGACACATCCTTTTTCATTATACATGGGGTTAGGATATTGGCACATGACAGTGTTTTAAGCCTTATGTAAGGCCCATTGAAATGTGCTGTTTATGAATAGATGAAGACACAGATATCTCCAGAGACATGAGTGAATGGAGAAGTGCGTTGACGGACCATGAAAAGCTGCTGCAGAGATGGAAAAAAGCATGGGTAGGTAGACAGTAAATGAAATGTTTTGTTTTGATACACCTTCCTGTCAGTGTTCTATATTCTGTGGCATGCTGGGATGGGAAGAGGCATCAGGTGTTAGTGGTGATTCAGGCCTATGCATTTTAGGTCTTTTTTTCTTTTTGCAAGTTGCCTTTTTTTTTTTAACAAATATCTGTGAACGACAATGCACAATCTCTCCAGTTCACAAAAAATACTGAACCATGAAATTTAATTTGTTGTACAAAGCTTGCAATGTTAAACTGGTCATCCCATCAGATCTATGAAAAGACCACTCATTATCAGCAAATGTTAGTGTAAGGTTCAGTAATTGCTTTAATGCTCTCTAATGTGTCCCTGAAAGATGACTGTAAAAGCCTATCTGAAAATTATTTTTTTTCTGTTTCTTGAAGTTTTCTTTGTAACTTCAACACTTTATTTGATCATATACAACGCTGGATTCCTTTTACTCCCACAGGAAAGTTGTGATGGACAAGGCATCATCTGAGATTTCAGAGATGTCCATTGGCAATGGTTGAACCTCCAGGCACCAACTTCTGGTGGATGTGTACCAGCGTCCGGGATGAGACACAAGGGGCTAAAATGATCTGCCCACACACTCGCCTGCTGAGGTTCACAGCATACACTAGAGCTGATCTTCCTCCCATACAGGGGAAGGAGTGCTATTGAACTGAGGAATGCACTGCATTCCAGTAACACGTGTGTGATGGAGTTGAGAAAAGGAGTAAAGCCTTAAACCAGCACATGACTATCAACAGCCACCATGTCCTTTTGGTTATTGTTTTCAAGGTTTTGCATCCTGCCTGTGGTTCTGACAATTAATCACAATTTCTTGGTGTAGGAATTCCTGTGTAGAGGACAAAGATTGTTATGTATTCTCTTGCCTTTTTCATTGTTTTCCCAAATAAATGTTATTGAAATATTGTCTGTAACAACTCCAATCCACCTGATCTCTGTCTAAATATGAATAAATGGAATTACCATTGTTAAAGCTGAGTAAAGCATTAACAACCTGAAGTTGTGAAATCTTTGCTTTTTGCTTTACTCTGTTGACCCTCTGAAAACACTGTCATTAGACAGCAGTTGAAAATGTGCATCTGATACAACATTGAGCACTATGTGCTTTTTTGTTGTGTTGATGTAAAAACACTTATGTTTAGCCAATAGCACCCTCTAGCTGTAATAGCAGAAATTACACCACACTTATACACACACCAACATCTATATAAAAAAGAAGGGTTTATTTTCAAGTCATAACATTCAAACCACAGAAGATAGACGACAACCTTCCCATTATTACTTTGAGTGCTCCATATGAGAATGGCCTAATGGACACATTTCTAATCAAACCTGGGTGTACCCAGGAAGGTAAAACAATACCATCAGATCATGCACAAAAAAAGTATTTCAATTTCAAAAGCTGTGATACAGTGGTGCCCAAGACTACATTTCTGTGAACAGGTACAATTAAGGAGACTAAAGAAAAAAATTGAAAATTATGCATTTAACTGATATCCACACACACCATGTTTGCCACTATATTTCATCAACACAAATATGGACAATAACGATGCTACTGACACACAGACAACACTCATCAGGCACAGAAGAAAAAAGCTGTTGTTCTTGTGTAGGCACAGTGGTTCTGACAAGTGTACTTGGAAGTTATAAAGACACCTAAATCAGTTTACAAATCCAGATGAGGCACTGCCACGTGCACCATCTTTAAAACGAGGATACACTTATGATGCCTTGTATATAAAACAGAAGTTACTCCAAATCATTTACAATAGTAGAGGTTTTCATATTTTTATAAGCCAGAGTTTCTTGATGTTTCACTGGATGGCAAATTTACCAACAGCAAAATTGTACCAATAGTAACATCAAGATTAACACCTCTGATTATATAAACATATTTATTTGACACATGATCAACAGATTATGGGCACATTGGTAATACAATAGCAATTCCTCTGGACCTAAATGTCCATGCTACAGCAATGCAACTGTCAACTTGTGATCCAACTGAGCTTTTTTGCTGAGATAACACAGCGTGTGCACAGGAGGCATTAAGTTGATGGTGTGCAAGTATTCACTGAATACCAGTATTAAGCGCACAGCTGTTCCAGGAGCAGCACTTCTTGGAACGCCATCACATCTTTGGAAGAGGTCTTCGAAATAAGAGTATATGAGGTTCTGAGGGGAAAATGTAACAATCAAACAGAAGTTCATAATTAGCCTATGGTATGGTTCAGGTCAGTGAGGTCATCCTTCCAAAGGGTCTCACCTGGTTCGTGGATCATATAGTGTACCCAACCTAGTGACTGCTGCACCCCAAGTCTCCGCCACTCATCCTCTGACATCAAATGTGATTTGGGGACTTGCTTCGCCAGTTCTCGGGGTAATACGACATGCCTGCACGAAACAGTAACGTTAAATCTCAACTAAATCCTTAACATACGCATCCTACGCTGAGCTCATTTGACTATAACGTTAATTAACATCCACGTTCATGTTAACAGTTAAGTTAACGTTAAAACATCACTTTAAATCATTGACAAGAATGCTATTAAAGGTACATTCATTTAAGTTGAGAAAAATAGCGTTGCTCGTGAACATGCAGCTTTCACACAGGTTATAACGTTACACTTAGATATGTAAGTTACTGTAACGTTAACTTAACTAAGAAGCAAGATAAAGTTATCTGTTACCATTTACATCATTCGCCTAACGCAGTTTCCTTTTGTCTTTTCTGTTGACTGCTCAGTGAAGACAAATTAGTCCGCTAACTACTAGTCAACTTTAGCTATATTTCGCCTTAGGTTAACACGTTTGTGGTCGCGTTATTGTGCAAACACGTTAGTATCGAGTAACATTAACGGAAGGCCATATTACATTAATAACTGCGTCGCATTAGTTAAACCTTTTATACTTGCCAAAAGTTTTCTAGCTTGACACGTTAGCCAACTAACGTTTGGCATGTGAATTCAAACGTACGATAGCTAGCACTAAACATAGATGTTCTATGTAGCTAGCGTTAGCTAGCTTTACTTTAGGTATCATAGTTCACTAACTGTTAAAGTTTACCTGTATTCATAATGCTCGTCGGTGTATTTATCCGAGTAGTATATTTGCTTTGACATGTTTTTGGTAGGGAAGCGTTATATTCCAATAATGACAGATTGCAATCTTTCTAAGACAATTTACAAAAATATCGCTGCCCCCACGAGTCGCTGGTTTCAACCGATTCTGTTTAAACGTGCAGTGAAATTTGACCAACAAGCATATCATTGGTTGAAGAAAGTCACATGATCTATGCCACGCTTTTGCCTGAAGGGGAGTTGCCTTGGCAACATCAATGTGGCAGTCAGAGACAGTCATGGTGGCAGCAGAGAATGTCTGGTGGCAGTCTTTGAGAGAGTGAAACCAGCAACTTTGTTACACAGACGATTCCTTTCCTGCATTCCAATGTCTAAAATTGTTTCAATAACAACAAATGTTAGATGATCACCAATAAAAAATATTATTATTAGCTATATTCCCAGACCATTTCAGCTGTAAGCTATGCTACCGCCAATGTCTGAATAGGCCTATAGTCATAGTCATGTCATAGTCAAGTTTATTTATTGATATGTTCTTTTAACTTGGCTTTAAAAGCACCAATAGTTGGTGTGGATCTAATGTGAATCTGAATATGTAATATAACACTACCTACCCCAAACTAGCCAAGGCCTACTGTAGGCCTATGGCCTAAAAAGAAAAGTAGGAGGTGAGAAAGTTCCATCCACTTGTCAGACCAGAGCTCATATCAACCTACTGTTTGGATGTTGAGCTTATCAACCTACAATATATATCAACCAGATCTGGAGACTTGATGGAAATAATCCTTGACATTTAGGCCTATTTGTAAAGATCAATTAAAAGAGTAGCCTACAGGATGATTCAGAAATGGAATGGAATGCACCAAAATAATTGTGATTTCATTCATGAGCCCTTTTCATTTCATTCATTAGCCCATCGTATAGGGAGAAGACCCTCTTCCATTGAGCCTGTACCATTTTTGTTTCTACAGTAGCCCAGAATGGACTAACCAAAACAGTCACACTTTTGACACCTGGCAGCCACTTCTCGCTCACTAGGAAAGGGAGGTAGGCCTATTGGTAGGCTACACCTAATCTGCAGCCTAACCACTACATGCCAGTAGTAGATCCTACTTCCTTGTTTTTTGTTTAACCCCTGACAAGAAATGTTTAAAACTTATACAGTATTTATAGTTTTTATTAAGTAAATTATTTCAAAACACATTCAACCTTGTAAATAAATCAGTAGGCCTAAGAAGTTCTTATGTTATTATTTATCATATTAGTGTGTATGTAGGCCTACCATATCAGTTACAACAAATATGCTGATGTTAAAATAATTATGCCGATATTTCACACTTTCTGGCCTTCTGTTGCATCCATATGTTGGGTTCATTTAAAGCTTTTATCATGGAGTGAAATAATTACTATTTATGCATTTGTCAGCCCCTGTGGTTATATTGAATGCTATAGACTTTCGAAACACTCAATCAGGTTTTATGTGGATATATATATATATTTATTTTTTTTACTGCAGATCAATGGAAATCTCACCACAATATCAAGGAAGCGAGAACTTTTTTTATCATGACAAATGCAAAATTTGTATTTCAAAATGCTCTATGTCAAATAGAACACGTATTTGTCTGATAGTTCTGGATTACATATGACTGTATATTGTGTTCATTTAGAATATAGTTAGAAACTAAAATAAATTGTAACTAGAGACCAAAATTAAAAAAAAAAGCATTCGCTGACCATATATTCTCTGTATAAGTAAAAGTGTAGAATAATATGTAAATTACTACCATTTCAGCAGCTTGTTGAATAATTTACAAGACATATAATTGATATTCTATGTCCTCAAAACCTACAGACACAAAACTGATGAATCATCTGTCATTTATCATACTGCGACAGCAGAAATTATACATACTAAGCAGCATTTATGTGGCTTTAGAAAACATGCTTCTGTAATTATCAAAAGAATAAACTATAATAGCACCATTTCAATTTCAAAGCAGCTTAAAAATACCATTCAGCCAGCTAGATAGAAAGGAAACATGTGACCACCTACATGTATACTTGTAATGGTCTCTTCCACTATTCTGCAAGCCATCCCTGAATGAGTCATCCAGCCCTCCTCTGATTGGATAGAACCATTAGATCCCCAGGGATTGCCTTGCAGAGGCAGAAAGGCCTCTCTCCATTCACAGAAACATTGGTATGCGAGCTGCTTTCCCATTCACACGAAGCGAAAATAATATTCAACATCACCTCTCCTTGCCGTTGTTTTTGTCGTTCCTTTTGTGTTTTTTTTCCTTTTGTCTCTTTCAAGCTGCATTCAGCTGGAGCCCTCATCTCTGTTTTGCTGTTGTTTCCAAGCAGGAGAGAGCAAACGTGCGTGTTCTTTTTTTCCTTTTAGCAGGCAGGAAGATGTTGGGAGGCACTGCAGTACGAATGCTGCAGCAGGAGACGAGAGCAGGAAGCTTATGAATGACTGTCTGTCTCCAGATTCACACTTCTCTGGACCTTTTACATGAATGGTTTTTTTTGTGGGTTTATTGTTGATGGCCGTACAGATGGCTTGGCTAATTTTTGACAAGAGCTTGTGATAGCTGTAGTCTTGTGTGGTCATGGTTTTCCAGCCTGTCTGCTGTGATCACATCTTAACATTGTGTTATGTGCTGATGAATTATTCAGAAAAAAATTCAACAAGAGCTTGGCTGTTTGAGTAAAGGCAGGAATTTATTCAAAGGATAACAGCGTAGGTGACTATGTTTAGGCTTTGATTTTAGACCGTGTAATGAAGAAAGAAACCCATTCACTGCTGAAGAGTGGAAGAAAATCTTTCATGTATGTTGATTTTATATATTTACTAATTTATTGTAACTTTACACTTACTGTGGGTATTGCAAGATTACGTAAGCCAACTAATATTTCCAGGTTAGCTATTGAAGTCGTGGGCAATAAATATACCTATATTTCTTAAGTGTTGGCATCAGTACTTACAGTTAAACACTATTGGATTTACACAATATGATACAATATTTACCATTTTAGATTTTGATTGTGATTTTTTCTGTTCTGATAAAGGGGCTTAATGTCATCACTCAGAAGAAATGAGATCAGATTTTTAGTGAATGTAAGGATAAAGACTTTGCGGTAAGCAATATCATTATGATTATACTTCGAGTTCATCTGAACATTGCATTTTGAATTACTTACTTATGGGTATTTGCTGTTATCTTTCATGCTATTCAGTGCCTGATAGACATATTTTTTCTGTAAAAATGAAATGAATAGAAAATGTTTTTCATGGTGATAACTGATTGACAGACAATGGAGCAACCATTAAATGGGTTGATTTTTAAAAATATATATATTTCCCATTTTCTGTTACATTTTCCCTTTCATCGGTTCAACACGGATGAATTAAGAGGAAAAAATCATTGCTGCAGCCGAAAGGAAGCATCAGTCTGCGAAATTTGAGAATTGATTGGTTCTAGTGTGCTGTAAGTGGGAGGATTTTTTTGTAACAGGAAGTGATTTGCAGTGTTCAGTGAGCCTTTTGTTGAGAAGGATCTTCTCAGATCAGTGAGTCATGCTTTTGCTGTGAGCCGGCAGTCACTGGAGAGAGGCTGGCCATCTCTACCGTTGGACTCGTCTCTGCTCCTGTGGACCACGACGGCAAATTTGAGCATTCTACCATACTGTGGAAACCATTTTTTTTATCTCCTTGCTCTTACATCCTCTGTTTCCATGGATTGTCTGTTTTGCATTTTATTTTCTGCCACTGAACTGCAGAGCTGGATTTCAATAACAACAGCCTGAACAACAGCAAAGCCACCACAGCCATCAACACAAATGGGCAGGGGGGATATTAAGGTATTATATATAACCTTGTGATATTGTCATCTTTGTAGATCAGTTGCTATGTTAAATGAGGAAATAATTAGCTGGGCATTGCATCTGCCAGTGCAACTGTAGGCAGGCAGATAGAAGGGCATGCTTCACCGTACCAAATACAACCGCTTCAGGAATGAGTCTGTGACGTCTGTCGATGAGCTTCTCCAAGGCCTCTCCATGAACGCCAAGCTCTCGGCCACTCCGGCTTCCTCTGGCGAGCCTCCCTATACCCCACCAGCTGAGGGGCTCCCCACCGACCCAGAAGATGGTGGCACCACCCTTTGCACCCTTATCAACAAGGTGTCCAACTTGAAATTTGCCAACTCTAGTGGCCTCCTAGGCATCAAGAGCTTGCCCTCTGCTGTCAAAGACCTGGCCGTTTCCAAACTCCAAGGAGGAGGAGGAGGAGGAGGAGGAGGAGGAGGAGGCTCAGGTAACCCAGGCCCCTTGGCTCCATCAGCTGCCACAGGCACAGGCTCCTGTGGTTCAGCCTCCACTGGAGCACCGTGCTCCCAGCAGGACACAGCCACTATGAGTGCAGGCAAAAAGGGCAGGATGGAGGACATGCAGCAGGGTGGGGAGGGCTGGAACCCCAGTGCTGGGGGTCTGGTGAACAAGCCCCCCAAAGGATGGCTTCACACCAGTGAGAAGATATCTGGACCCGGTGTGACGTATATTGTAAAGGTAAGTCTATTTTTTTCTTCTATTATTTCCCTTTCTTCTTCGTTCTCTCTCCCTCTCCCTCCCCTGTATCTAGTTCGTTTTCTGAGGAAGAAAAAAAACGATGGGAGGTTGAGGATGTGCCCTGATTTAGTCATATTTTACACTTGTATTGGAAAAGGTAGCATGCAAAGATGATGTGAGGGACAAGAGCAGAAAACAGCCATTTAATAATTCAGACGATAGAGAAGGTCATCATGGAGACAGAGGCAAAAGCAGCAGCGGAGGAAAACATCTTTGAAGGCAAAACAAAAGCCCTTCTGGGTGGTATATGCCACATAGCTTTCTTATCAATGAATGATGTCCCTACTACTTACAGTATGTCTTGTTATTCATGGAGAATGAGTATCCTTTTATTGTAATATTTGTGCTACATGGGAGTCATGGAGCTCTCACAGTTCTTTTTTAAGCCCCTCAGCCCTAGTACCTGTGTGCATTATGAATGCAGGGAAATGGTTGTTAGGTATGTACGATGCACAGTGCTCAGCTGTCTCTTCTAGCTCTGGCTGAGAGCAGCATCCTTGTTAGCAAAGAGCATTTTTTAACAAAGGTAAAATGAAGTGTGGTGAAGGTACATGTACAGAAGGCATGTTTGTTGTTACGTGGCTAGTTAGTACTGATCATGCCAAAACAATTATTTCCTGCACAAAACACAATTGTGCAAAATGTATTTATGATGACAACATGATGTGAATCTCTACAACATACTTAGATGATTGATTTCTTAAAATTATATATTTGGGTAGAATTTTGTGAGGGACATAACATAAAGAGGTTGGTTTATGAACAGTTTGAGGAAGAATAAGGACTGTTGTGTTTTTTCTCTTGTTACACAAGTCATTGTCATCACAATGCCTCACTCTTTGACACTGGAAGATAATGACTGTTAAGGTAAAACCTGGCATTAATGAACATGAATTCGACATCGTTTACCTTTATTATAGTTTTGTGTGAGGGAGTCTGTCAGCACCACCATCACACCACTGCTGTTCAGAGACCGGAAAAGAGTAGGTTTGACATGCTCAGTCGATATAGCTGTGGGGTCAATTCCTGTTTCTCTCCGCTAATTCTGCTCGATTTATGTTTTTCCACCCTCTGTCCATCTGTTTTTCCATCACCATTTGTACACAATTTCTCTCCCCTTAAAATCCTCACTCTTTTCCATGCATATTTTGGTACTATTTGATCTTCTTATTTTGTAAATCAACCTTTGTTTTACCCTTTCCTCCCCACTCCATGTGTCCACTGTTGTAGCAGTGAATTTGACATGCAATGTTGCTCACAGCACTTTTAATTAGCCTCATGTGCTCGGCCATACCCAGCATGCACCATTAGGCTAAAGGGACAATGATTGACATTGACAGTGTTTCCTCTGACACACATTTTCTCAACACATGAGCACACAAGGTCTGCAGTTACTAAATCCCTATAGTGTGTTCTACTTTGGAAGTGGTGATTTGCCCACGGTTAGCTTTATGGGTGATTCTATGTTTTCAAAATAACATTTAAAATGGGTAACAATGTACACTGTGGCTATATACAACGGACAATTTCCTCAACAATATGCTTACATCAATAGTAGCTGCTTTAAGGTAATCTGATGTCATACTAGTGATGATTATTGTAGGCCTGTGTAGGCTACTTTTTCCCATTATAGAGCTGGCCCATAGTGGCTTAGAGCAGCCAGTATCCTCTTCATTCATTGTGGCCGGAACTATATGACTCTATCTATGCTGAGGGCAAAGCTAGTGAATGGTGGTGTGCATTACATGGGACGTGACTTACTTTATCAGCTCATAGCTTATGTCTGGAGCATTGAGTTCATAGCAGTGCAATGCAATGCAAAATGGAGACCATAAATCAGACTTGCAAAACACAGTAACAAGATGAGTCATATCATATTTTGCTTCAGCAAAGGCCTATATGATTTTATGCAGTTTTCCATGACATCTATAACTTCTGATTAAATAAATTCCATTGCAACATCTAATCCCTTTCATGGTAGTCATAGTCCATTTCAAATGAGAACACTTTCTCTGTCATCACCAGAACCAACACTGACAGATTGGTGGGTTAAAAAATGCTGGGCTGGGACAACAGTAGGTTAATGAAGATATTTATGAAGCTGTAGGTTAAAGCCTCAGTGAAACTGTAATACTAAATTAATGTGTTGCTAACCATGGGATGCTATGCTCACTTACAAGGAGACTTTGTGCACATCCCAGGTGCTGAACAAAAAAAGTCAATTATTTGTGGGAAATAAACACACTTCTTTGTATTCTTTTTGAGTTTATTTTCTCATTTGGCAGATAATGTTTCGACCTTGCGGTCTTCCTCACATTCATGTTATGCTCACCCTAAAAAACATAGGACATATACAGGAGCTTTAAATAGAATGCAATTACCGCTAGCAAGTGGTAAATTACATTTTCCATGGCATATTAAGTTATTCTTGAAAACATTGACGCTCATACATCAAATTGCAAATAAGAGTGAAAATGCCTAAAACGTAATGAAATTATTATAATATTAAGACACCTGTCTAGAGAAACTGTGGCCATTTTAAGTGTGGGTCACAAATGTAGGAAGGTGGAATGCAGGCCAGGACCACAGCTTTTGCCTTCTCTGAGGAAACAGAGGATGAGTCATCAAGCTCAGATGATTCAGAAAGGTCAGGTGAGCTTGAGTGGAGGTTAGAGGTAAAGCAAAGGTAATTGGCTGGCTAAAATCGCATCTATATGTAGTTGACCTGTTAAGCTGGCTAGAAACAAATAGTCATTTTGTTTTTGTAGAACAGGTTACATTTAAATAGTTAAACTTAAAGATAAACTATAATTTATTGGGTATATTGCCATCCACGTGCATGTATATGAAATTGTATCATTAAAGACAGAAATGAGTGTATAAAGTTAGATAAAATAGGTATTTTTTTTGTTTTGGCCCTCCTGTAAAGTTGGTGAAATGTCACTTTCTAAACTCTCAAAATACAATACAAAGTTGTGACATTATCCTACTCAGTCCCTTCAGGATTGGTTACCAACTCACACGTTTGTGTTCTGTCTCACACAAGGATGACAAAGTACATTGTACTTGTCAATGCATCTTATTGACAAAAAATACTCCTTGAAAGTTGGCAATTCTGCTCACATGCAATGGAAGCAGAAATTCATATGTTGGCCCTGGCAGAAGACCTAACTTTTGATAATTGAAATGAGAAATAATTCTGAAATGATATGTGTGTTGTGATTTTACTATTCACAAAATTAAATGGCCTTACAAATCAAAACCTTATGTAAGTTGCATTTTGAGAGGCACAGTGTACCAGACTCAAACTTGTAGCCTTTGACATGGGACAGACAAATTAGAAAGAGAGCTAAAAATGAAGATGGTTGTTTGGTAGAGGCTTGTTGGTAGAGGCCTCTGTAATTATCTTTTCTAAAACCCATGAGAGATATCTTAAGGACACAATACCAGATAATGTTCTTTAGCTGTGCAGTTGAATATACTGTATGAGCACCTAGATAATTTATGGGGCAGCCGTGGCCTACTGGTTAGCGCTTCGGACTTGTTGCGGGAGGGTTGCCGGTTCGAACCCCGACCAGTAGGCGCGGCTGAAGTCCCCTTGAGCAAGGCACCTAACCCCTCACTGCTCCCCGAGCGCCGCTGTTGTTGCAAGCAGCTCACTGCGCCGGGATTAGTGCGCTTCACTTCACTGTGTGCTGAGTGTGTTTCACTAATTCACAGATTGGGTTAAATGCAGAGACCAAATTTCCCTCACGGGATCAAAAGTGTATATATACTTATATACTTATAAAAGTGACGAAGGCAAATCATTTTTCAAACCAATTCATTGTTTACATATGCAGGCCTCGGTAACCAGTTTATTGGTGCATGAGTAAACCTGTCTCCTGAAAGTAAGGCTGTGTTAAAGGAGAATTCCGGTGTGATATTGACCTAAAGTGTATTGAAACATGATACCGAGTGTGAACGTATGTCTCATAGCCCATCTCGACTTGTCCCCTGCACTCCAAAATCTGGCGCTAGTTAGCCGATGCTACCAACAACTTTTTCAATAGTGGTGCTTCGGCATCGGGCTAGCCATGCAAATAAATCACTGTTTTACACCCATTTACGAGGCTCAATGTATCTCCACACTTCATTGGTAGACTTCCTAGGGCCCTGACATTTAAAACGAGACATTGAGAACTTTGAAAAAGCACTGGTAGTTTACTTACAAGACGATTTATACAGACAGTATCTTCACGAAGTTTAACGTTTGCAGCCATCTTGAATTTAGTCACGATAAGTCGAGCAACGAGTAAGAATGAACAGGTATGATAAGGGATCAGATTCCAAAAATAATTCAGTGGAAATGCATGGATTCCAGTTTCTTCCAGTAGCAGCAACTGGAATCCATGCATTTCCACTGAATTATTTTTGGAATCTGATCCCTTATCATAGCTGTTCATTCTTACTCGTTGCTCGACTTATCGTGACTAAATTCAAGATGGCTGCAAACGCTAAACTTCGTGAAGATACTGTCTGTATAAATCGTCTTGTAAGTAAACTACCAGTGCTTTTTCAAAGTTCTCAATGTCTCGTTTTAAATGTCAGGGCCCTCGGAAGTCTACCAATGAAGTGTGGAGATACATTGAGCCTCGTAAATGGGTGTAAAACAGTGATTTATTTGCATGGCTAGCCCGATGCCGAAGCACCACTATTGAAAAAGATGTTGGTAGCATCGGCTAACTAGCGCCAGATTTTGGAGTGCAGGGGACAAGCCGAGATGGGCTATGAGACATACGTTCACACTCGGTATCATGTTTCGATACACTTTAGGTCAATATCACACCGGAATTCTCCTTTAACACTTATATGTTTTGTAGGAACTAGTTTTGGTGCCGTTGTAAATATAATTTTGAGGATGTTTAGTCATATTAAGGACAGATAAAAACACTGCATTACATGGCTGCAATAGTGGAAACATAGAAAAGTGTGCATGTGCAGCATTCTCAGCACTGGAATATACAAAAAGTCTGGTATAAATTCTTGTCTGATACAAAGATGTGAAAACAACCTGTTGTCATGGCCGTGGAAAGCCAAAACAGGTATTAGGACACAAAAGCAGGTTCAAGACAAGATGAAACTCCAGCAAGAGTCGGAATTAAGCAAGAACATAAACACTAGAGCAAAGTTTGGAAAATACATGAACCAGGAACACTTACTTACCAACAACTTGACTAGACATTCTAGTAACAAGACAAGTCTCCAATGGAGTGAGCCAGCAGGCTGGCAAAGAAAGAAACTCAGCCTCACCTCCGTATGAGGATGACAAAGCAGGGTGGTAACAGGTGTGTAGAACCAACTCAACAGAAAATCAGGAAGTGACAGGTCAACACAAAACATGGAATGGACTTGTTACATTGTAAAATACAAAAGTACAACATGACCATTGAACATAAAATAACATACACAACCTGTTTGCACCTGTACTCAACCTGTGAAAGATGTGAACCTAGTTTAACCAATATATGTTTTGCTGAACGCCTGTGAAGGGCTGATCACACTAAAGAGAACAAATACAAATTGTGTACAAGAATTAAAAGAATTGTGGGAAGAAATTAAGCATTATCCAAATAAATTGTACACAGAAATTAAAGGAACCATGGGCACACATTTAAGCAGCAATAAAGAGTTCTGGTCAAAAATGAGCAATCTAACAACTGGGCATGCAAACCCCTTACAAACACCAACATCAACACTAATAAAAGGTTTACTAACTTATGTCTTTTGGTAATACATTGGGCAACATTGTACTGAGAAAGCTTTTTTTATTTCTCTTTTTAATATTTTCTCAGGGTGGGCTGACCTGACCCCCAGAACTAGTAGCCTAGTGGGTGTCATCAAATATTCACGTAACCATATACCATTGACAATGAATTTTAAGCTGGTTGCTTGTAAATATGATTCTAAAAGCAAATAGTTATATATTGTATTGTATTATATTGTATGTACATGTATTCAAACACATTAATCCCTGTGCTGTTTGCAGGTTAAAATGCTGATATATTTTATTTTCTGACCTTTGGGTTTCTGTGGAAATTGAGAGATGGAAAGGAAAAAACAAAACATTCGAGGAGCTGTTTTTGCAATGATTTGCCCGTGTACGCATCCCCTACAGATCCCTCAGCTATTGTTGAACAACACCGTTCTTGTGATATAAGATAAAATGCTGAATCTTCAGCCACCTGTATTCCCAGCAACCAGCCACGATGTGCTAAAGTCTCTTGAATAGCAAGCTATTGAATAGCAGAGAGGAAAACAATAAGATCAATGACATTAAATGCTACTTCCGTTGCAAAGCTGCACACACACATTTACGATGACATGATGTCCATGAAAAGGATCTGAGAGTGAGATTCCTGAGCTTGATTTTTCCCAGAACAAAATGTTCTCTGCCAGTGATATTAGTCAGAGGTGATGCTGTATGTGGGTGGGTATTTCACCACATGGGATCAAGATGCAACCAGATTAATAGATGAAGTGTGCTTAGAGTTGGGTGTTGTAAATCTCAGGTGAAGCAGACATACAAGCTTTATCTCTGTGAGGCCATGTTTTGGACAAAGAGTACTGAATGTGAGAAAAATGCATTTGGACTGGAGTTAATCAACGGACTCCCTCTACTGCCTCCCATCACTTACTCTAACATATATACAACATTTTCTTTACCAAGTTTCAAGATGCAGTTATTTTTTGTATTCTATTAAAATAGATTATTTGTGTATGGCTACTTTAAGCAAGCATATTATTTATGAGTTATTTATGAAAATATCATTTTTAGTTATGAAGGACTCGTCATCAACACTGACAAATAAACTGAAACTAATGCAACTAACTAAAAAGTTAAACAGAACAAAAAAAATCAGACTTTTTGTCTGGCGCAGTATTTGTGGCCTGAGAATGCATTTTATACTGGGATATTTGCAGGCTATGTTTAGAACTCAAGCTGTCTTGAGCGCACCATTACATTGGCGACAGCACTCCTCCATTGATTTGTATTCGATACCACACTTGATATTCAAGGTGGTATTATGAGAGTGATATGGTCTGATGCTAGCTAATTAGCATGCTAACTTATCAGGGAAACAGTTTCAGTTTGACTTTATATCAAATTTATCTTTGCACTGGGTAGTTTTTTTTTTGGTATTTTTATGTTTTAAACTAAAGATTACAAAGCACCTTTTCTCCTTTCACAAGCTATTATATTCCCTTAGCTATTGCAAAGGTGACCCTTGTCCTCCTTTTCCAGTATTTAGGTTGCATAGAAGTCTTACGGTCCATGAGATCCTTGGATTTCAACACAAGATCACAAATAACAAGGTGAGAGACTGTCTCCTATGTAGAGGATCCAGCATAACATGTTTTGTGTTGTGCTTCAGAGAAGGTTGCTTTGGCTATTGAGTGCAAAAGCTATGTGGGCTGATAATGTCTGAGGCACAGGGCAATGTCAGATGTGATGGCTGTGGTGTGTCATGTCCACTTTTCTGCTTGACTTCCTGGAGTCAGCAGCAAGCAGTGGCACAGAGCCATCCAGTGCTACTCTCCCCTGACGACAGGGGGATGTGACTGATTCCTGATGTTTCTGTCAATTTATGATGATCTTGTGTTTTGTATTCAATATGTTGTAAAGTTGTAATACATTGCTTTATGAGGAGCATTATTTATTGTCTGTGTGCTAGTGTGCATTTTTTAAAGCCCTTGTTAAATGAACGAAGCAGTATGGTGCTATCACACAAAGCACCATCTTTATTTATCATTTTTGCTAATTTCTTCTGTTTTTCCTTCTCACTTTGCTCCTGTCAATTCCATCCCCCCTCCCCCTAACACATGAACACACATGCTCTCCTCAACCCCAGGGAGGCCATCAGCCTGGTGTGTGAAGCTGTTCCAGGTGCCAAAGGAGGGCTCCGTAAGAGAAAGGTATGCCATGCTCAATGCTAAAGAGGGATGAACGAATGAAATGGAATAGCCAGGAGAAAAGAACAGAGCCAGGAAGAGTGGGGTTGTGTGAATGAGCTAATGAGCTTAGAGGGGAGGAGGATGTTACAGAAACAATATGTGAGCACAAACTGTGGAGAGAGATGTGAGATGAGCTGGAGAAAAGCTGTGGGAAGAGAGAGAGGGAAGAAGGCTGCAGCAAGAGGCTGTGTGCAGAGGAAGTGTGTGTGTGTGTGTGTGTGTGGAGGGGGGTGGATGGCGTGGTACAGCATGCGTAGGCGTGCACACAGCCCACAGCGCGCACTGCGTGCCTGGTGACTCATGTAGTGCAGAGCACCGCTAATCAGGAGGCAGAGCACCAATCCCTGATCTTGCCTGTTGTGTGTGTGTGTGTGAGTGTGTGTACAGTATGTGTGTGTGTATGCGTGAATGTGCATGCAAGTATACATGTTTCAGATACTATATTTTGTTGCTAGAGGGCACTATTGTGTCTAGAGCAAGGGCACTATTGTGTCTAAAGCAAGTGCACTATTGTGTCTAGAGCAAGTGCACAAGCCTTTTTGGCCATGTTCAGTTCTGTATAGGTTCTCACATTTGGAAGAACTAAATATGTCATAATTTGAATATTCTGTACGGTATTATTATTATTATTATTATTATTATTATTATTATTATTGTAGTAGTAGTAGTTTTGTTGTTGTTATCATCATTGTCATCGCTGTTGCTGTTATTGCCATCAAGCAATGTCTTTACAGTGTTTTGTAGTTTGAAATGAAATGCCTTATCTTATCTTTTCAGCCTCCTTCCAAAGCTTTGTCCAGCATCCTGGGCAAAAGTAACCTGCAGTTTGCTGGGATGAGTATCAACTTAAACATCTCTACCAGCAGCCTGAACCTGATGTCACCAGATTCAAAACAGGTGTGTTGTAAAATGCCTTGACTGGATGAATTTGAGACATTTGATTTCTTGAAGATCCTGAAGATCTTGAAGTCATTTTAATGATGACACTGTGATATGTTTGTTATGATTTCAGATAATTGCTAATCATCATATGCAGTCCATTTCCTTTGCATCTGGTGGAGATCCAGTAAGATACTAAAGACATACTCATTGTTATTTACTGCAAGATGCATTTCTTATTTCTAAGCACAGATATTGGTCTTGGATTGTGAACAGTTACATGTGTTTTTTTGTTTTTTTATTGCAGGATACAACTGATTATGTTGCATATGTAGCAAAAGATCCAGTTAACCGCAGGGGTAAGTTGTAGTTGATCAGTCAATGTAATGATTGTATTTATATTGAAAATTATAAACATCAGAAACAGTTCTGATGAAACCAACAATTTGGCCATTTCCACCCTGGCCAGTCAAGAGAGAAGTAACCAGCTAACCAATGGCACCAAAGTGTTGTGTGAAATACAGTGGGGGCGTATTTGAGGTGTGACAAGATCTTTAATCCATCTTATGATCTATTTGTTTATATAGCATGCCACATTCTGGAATGTTCTGACGGCCTGGCTCAGGATGTCATCAGCACCATTGGGCAAGCCTTTGACCTGCGCTTCCAGTTGTACCTGCAGTGCCCCTCCAGCAAGCTGTCCTCATTGCACGATAGGTAAAGTCTCCAGTTCACCAGCTTATAACCCACAAAGGAGTCATCTACTGGAATAGACATAATGTTTTTCCTGTATGTACGATAGGACATTTAGTTTTTCATATTCCGAGAGAGAGAAAGAAAACAATCCTGAAGTAACTGCGCTGGGTCTTAGAAAAGATGTTGCAGGGTACTTACACTCCATTCTCTCCCTTCTCTCCCTTTCTCCTTTCACTTTTTGACAGGGTGTTAAGTATGGAGGAGTCCCCATGGACTGAGGAGGATGAGGATGGTCACGATCATCCATACTATAACAACATCCCGGGGAAGATGCCTCCCCCAGGTGGCTTCATCGATGCCAGACTTAACAGCCAGTCAGCCACTGGCGCTGAGGGAGGACAGGTGGGTTTGCTTCTAATTACTGAGACGTTAAAGGATAGATTCAGCATTTTTCAAGCTATGTTTTTTCTAAGTATCTCCAAGCAATTTTGACTGGTGAACTGTCCATATATACCCATAGTGCAGTGTAATATTTCCTAATATTTCACTGAGATTTCCTCTTTCAAGAAGTGTACTTATTGTTACCACTAAAGCTTTTGTCACAGGCTCTTTTCAAAGCCATTAAAACTGAGAAACATCAGAGTACTGGTAATTATCTTTGGACTGCACTGTAAGTGAGTTTGACTCATGCATTGTGAGATCAGGTTGCTATGGGTTGTTATGTGTTGAAAAAGCCCAAAGGATAAGCCATATACAATATTGAATTCAGTACTAAGCACACACATACAGTAAACGCTTAGGTGCTGTGCTGTTTCCTCCATTTCAGGGTCCAGTAGCCCAGACGTACTACCAGGGCAGACCCATGCTCATCCAGCAAGGTCTAATCACCTTTCCTTTTCTCACAGTACATTAAGAATGGGCTTTTCTGTGGCAGCTGACTCACATCCAGTATACTTTGTTTGCTGCAGGCTCAAGTGACATATATAGTATGCCAGAAGGGAAAAGTTCAGTACCAAAAACAGGAGAGGCCCCTACCTACGTCAACACGCAGCACATAGATGCCCAGGTTCTAGCTGCTCTTCAGGGGGAATCGGAGCCTTCACCTGAGGGTGGAGTCGGAGTGGTCAACAAAGACAGTCCCCGGAAGGACATGTTCGATATGAGTAAGTTTTCAGAGCCACTCACAGCAGCCACATATTATAAGTCTGGCAGGTCCCTTATCCAGACTGATATTCTTTTGTTAAATAACATGCGTATTATTATTATACTGTCATGTATAGTAGTTCCTACATAGTACCTGCCAGCCCTGCCAACCCTTTCACATCATATCGGAACGTCACATATTACCAACCGTCACGTATGTCCAACCTGTTATGTATATGTGTCACTTAATATTCATTTCTATACAAACCAAGACGGCAGATTCCTAAAGAAACGCAAGCACCCACACCATAAGTTTATCTAAATAAGCTATGTACCAAAAATTACATTTTACCGTGACTCGAAGAGCAGTAAACAGTGTTGTAAGGCTGCCTGTACAAATCCGCTTGGAGCTCCAGTGGAATTTAGAATTGCGACGACGAGAATTCTCGGACTAACCATTGATGTGCCGTGAGAAAGGTTGGGAATAAGTAGGCCTACCCACCAGCCCACCACTAAACTCGTGGTAAAGTGTGGTAAACAAAATCGGATATTTCAGGCAGTAAAAGCCCCGGTAAGAATCAAACTAGATTTTGTTGAAATCTACACACCTATGGCTACTGAAAAATGTAAGGTTCATTTAGCAAATGTTATTTTGAAGTATTAAGAAGTTTTAGAATTTTCGAACGAAATGGTTGGTAATTAGCACGTTTACGATAATTTCCACTGTCTTAGTGGGAACTGCAATTGTGTAGTTCTTAAAGACAAGATAGATAAAGCATTGTATTATAAAATTCTACCTGTGCTTTTTATCCTGCAGAGCCATTTGAGGATGCTATCCTTACACAATCCCAGGCACCAGGGCTGCACAAGGCAGCCTCAGTGGACAACTCAAGCCCCTTGTTGGTGCGCGCAGTGGCCTTCCGGGCCCAGGAGGAGCTGGAGGGCCAGCCCTGGTACCACCATGAGATGAGCCGCAAAGATGCGGAAAAGCTGCTGAAGGAGGACGGGGATTTCCTGGTGCGGAAGAGCACCACTAATCCAGGCTCCTATGTCCTCACAGGGATGCACAATGGAGTTGCCAAACACCTGCTACTAGTGGACCCAGAAGGCACGGTGAGGAACACTGTGTGTGTGTGTGTGTGTGTGTGTGTGTGTGTGTGTGTGTGTGTGTGTGTGTGTGTGTATTTGAACATGCAGTCATATACTGTAGTTTGTACAGTATGCATGATGAGTTTTCAGTTGTCTGGATATCCTCGATTAAATGAGTCATTTGCAAATAAAACAAAATAATTTTCTTTTTAAAGGTACGAACAAAAGATCACATATTTGAGAGCATCAGCCACCTGATTGGTCATCACCGTGACAACAATCTGCCCATTGTTTCCGCTGGAAGTGAACTGTGTCTGAAACAGCCTGTGATTAGGAAATAGTGACACCCCACCCTTAACAAACAAAACAAAAACAAACAAACAAAAAAAAACTTGCGGGTCACTTCACCCAAACTTGAAACTTGAAGATGAGAACGGAGAATCTCCTATTGTCAGAGATTAACTACTGTTTGATGACCGTGACTTGGTCAGTGAAATGGTCATGGGGCATCTGGCTGGCAATCCTGGACGATTTGTTGATAAAAATGACATGATTTATAGAACTGTTATTATTTTGTTGTGATTGAAATTATATATTTTTTGAGAAGACATAGGTGCATTTGGACATACTTGTTGATTTGGTGTTTTAAAGCAAAAAGGGACAACTGTTAATACTTTAGATGAAGAGCAAATTGACCTCAAGGAGGGATTTAAAAAAAAAACAACGTATTTTAGAATAATCTAAAAAAGTTTTAGTTTTGTCTATCAAGCACAACAAGATTTACACCATTGTTGGTATGAGGTAGAGCAGAAAAATGAAAACAAAAAAAATACTGTTTGTATTTAACTATTTTAGGATTTGTCCTTAATTGCAGCTAATGTGACAAACTCATTTGGTAGCGTATCAAATCACTGTTGATTCTGCTTTTATGGAAAAGATGTGAACGTGTTTGCTTTACAGTAGTGACAGTGTCAGGCACATGCTCACTTGCTCTGCACAGGCACACACACAAGATGAAGATTCTCTCTCTCTCTCTCTCTCTCTCTCACACACACACACACACACACACACACACACAGCTTTAAGACAACTGACATTTTTCTATTGAAGTGCACATGTCACTGCACTCGCATGACTTGAAAACTTTAACTGTTCTTGTGGTCATTGTTGGTAGACCTTGAACCCCTGGAGAGGTGCTCGTGTATGCTCACAATGTAAAATATTTAATGCTTTTCAGAATATTTATGAATTTGGTTCCTTCTTTAAAATGTAAAGGATGTGTAGTACAATTAGTTCAGGGCTTAATTTATAACATGGATATTTATATCAGTTATAGCTTTCATGGCTTGATTGTGGGCTTAAAACAAGAAACACATTATTATTATTATTACTGCTATTTCTATTGTTATTTATTTCAGATTAAAATATTATTAACAATAGCACAATCAACACTTAGATTGTCTGTGTGAACAGTGAAAAGGTGAGTCACTAGTGTGGTCTTGCGCAATCACAGTGCCATTGGGCTTAATTAAAAGTGTCTTGGTTTTCACAACATGCAGCCTTACTTCAAACAAACAAAAATCAATTGCGTGGAAATGAAACGACAGCACCTTGATGTCACACTTCTGATCACCCAGATAACTGATCATCTGCATCAGCAGTCTGGCATTTTTATAGTTCACCTGTCAGTCATACAAGAATGTCCCTTGAGGACACTGAATGTGTATTCCCTTATAATAAGATGGCAGTGTGCTTACAGTTATACATGATTAACTACAGTCTGCAAACACTATCTATAACTCTATTTATGATACAAACTATGCCATTAAAGGGTTAAGGATGTAGGGATCAACAGAGACTATTGCAGCTTGCTGACACACAGTTCTTTTGTACTGTAATACTGTAGCAGAATTGTATGACAGAAATGACAAGACACACAGTGCACAGAGACATGGTTTATTTATTGCATTCAAATGTGATTGAAAATTAAACTCACACGAATGCAAGTGCATACATACATACATACAGTAAAAAGTATCTTAAAGAGTCTGATTACAACAGTTTGCTTCATTTTTCATTTTCAGTGGAATTGAATTGAGATGTATTCTGTTGGCCTGCTGAAAGGTCACGTGTAAAGCAGGCTACATTTTCTGGAAATGTTGGAAGCACTTTGAGGAATAATACAATTTCAAATTTCAACTTCAGTTACTGTTACAGCCAGGTTTTCACTGATGACTGCAGGTCATAATAAAAACAATCAATTGCACTGTTTTAAACTGATGTGATGGGTCATATTTAGCTGATGAGCTTGCAGTTGGTCAGTCTCCATCCTGATTTAGTTTATTTGCTAAAATACCTATGTAAGCAACAGACTATACTATCCTAACTGGAGTAAAACATTTATAGTTATTTCAATCTAACTTTGGCATATAAATGGCAGATAACACTCTTGGGTAAACTAAAGCTAAAAGGGAGCCATGAGGAAGGAAGACACAACAAAAACTATTCTATATATTCTTGTGTATAGTTAGTATGTTAATGGACATACAAAGTAGGTTATTTATTAAGTGGAGTGTTCTATTTAAAAGTGAGCACTCCTTGTGGAAACAAGGTCAAGGTCATTTTCCCTTTCCAGTTCCAGTTCCAAACACATTTTGTATTTTATGTTACCCGATGAAAAAATAAATTATATTATTTCATTTAGATTCATTTTATTACATGCAAACTTAAGGAGTTGACCTTGCAAATAATTGAGCTATTACTCCCAAATGTTGGCATTGTAAGCAAACTGGCTGAACACACATTACAAGATTTATATTTAGGAAAATGTGCCTTTAATTTGTACCAATGGGATTTCCTCTTCAAAGTGCAATAGCCAGTCCAAGGTTTTGTGAAGTGGCCATGATTGACGAATTGCTGCTGGAGATACAACGAAGTTTCTCTCTGTTTCAATTTCAATTTCCCCGCACTACAGTCCAGTGGATCACAGGAATTTTGGACAGACAAACAAACACAAACAAACAAACAGAAAGTGAAGTCCAAACAATGTTTACATGTTTAATTTTCAGTTGTATGAGTTATCATCTTTCTGTATGACTGTTGGCAATAAAACTGTGAATGTGAACTTTGGTTTGCTGTCATCCCTCTTACAGTGGCCTTCACACATGGTGACACTAACAAAAACATCAAGAATAACAACAACAGAGCCATGATTTGAGAGCCAGAATTAGTACTTTTTGATTGATTTGTTGAAATGAATGATATTCAATAGACATAGGGTTAAGATATATTATGCATGCTTATATAGTGGAAGAGGCCCATACATTGGGCTATGACATAACCATGCATTTGTATACTGGTAGTTATTACCAGACCCATTATCTACTATCTAGGAGTCAAAGGCTCGTGTCAAATGCAAAAACCAATACAACAACAGTAATTTTGTGCAAGACTCTCGTCGTTGTCAGTCGTGGCATTACCTGACAACACAGACTTAGATGCAGTCTTAAAACGCATGTGCAATGTGTGTGACATTCTCCGAAGCTAGATAATGAGGTATGAATGAGATCTCAACTCGCTAGCCACTAACTAAGCTTTCCTTTACAACGGAAGCTGCCTCTCAGATGTAGTGCCCTGTCGCTCTGTGACCTCCGGCTTTTCCTGGTCATTTGCCCTGTGGCTGCTGCTGGTCTTGCTCCGACTGGGTTCCGATACAGGTTTGGTGGGGGAAGAGTTGCATTTGGTGAGACAGCCGCACATTAGACAGAAAAACGCTCGACGCATTTCTCTGCTCGCTAGGGTGTATATCACTGGGTTCATGGCCGAGTTGAGCACAGCCAAGGCGATGAACCAGTCGGCCTTGAGTAACACGGAACAACGGCGATGCTCACACGCCACGTCTATCAGCAATAGAATAAGGATAGGAGTCCAGCAGGCGATAAAGACCCCGACCACAATGATAACGGTACGCAGAAGTGCAATTGATCTCTCAGAGTTGCTATGCTTTGTGACTTTACGACTGCTAGACTTTACCAGTGTGTAGATGCGAACGTACAGCACTGACATCGCCAGCAACAGGACCATGAAGATTGTGATGCAAAAGGCCACATACTTCTTTGAGTAGAGAGGCAGGATAGTGGAACAGTCGGGAAGGTTACCAAGGCAGTTCCAACCGAGGATGGGTAAAGCTCCCAGCAAAACAGCAATCAGCCAGCAAGTGCCTATAAGTAGGAAAACTCTGTCGTTTTTCTTGGCATCATATGGTCTCATCTTTATCATTGTTAGGTGTCTCTCAATTGCAATTGCTAGCAGGCTGAAAATGGAAGCGCCCAGCGCAACAAACATGCTCCCTTCCCGCAAGAACCATAGTACTGGTGAGAGATTAAACGTCTTCTCCCCAGACATTAACAAATTTACTATGTAGGTTCCACCCGCCAAAAGGTCACACAAGGCTAGATTTCCGATGAAGAAATACATTCGGTTATGGAATTTATGATTTTTCCATATTGCCACAAGAACAATAACATTTTCAAAGACAATTACGCAACAGAATATAAGGAAGGCGATAGTTTTTGGGTCAGTTTGCCCGTTTAACTTTTCCTTGCGGTTATCCAGTTTACCAGTGTAATTGTAATGTGTGCATATCTGATGGTTCATCTTTCTGGAATGAGTCGGCAGAGGGCAGTGTGGTGGCGCACAACCACTCCGGGCTGAGTGTAGGTCCTCGACGAGTGGAAGAAATTGTGTAGAACCTGGCTGTAGTCAGGGAAGTTTGGAAGGTGGTCCGTGGTGGTCATCACCTTAGGAATATAGTCCAAAACTACACATCCAGCTCCACCTTCAAAGAAGAAGGGACACAAGTTTTATCCAAAGTAACTTGCAAAGTAAAACTAGGCTAGGCCTAACGTGGATTACAATACACCATGTTGACATCGGCAAAGTTCTTTCGTGGACACAGTCTGATTATAAACTCAAAAAACAACGGAACAATTAGCATCCATTATTATTATTATTATAATAATAATAATAATAATAATAATAATAATAAACAGGAAAGGTTAGTTTTTTAAGGCGAGGACTTGAGAAATGTGTAGGCTAAACTAAATGTTTTATTTTAGCTTACACCAACAGTTTTCACGACAACAAATATTAACTGTGTAGAATAAATGTAGAATATCTTGCAACTGTTGCCAAATTAGATATACAGTTAACCACTTATTAGAGCTAAACAAATTACCTGTTAATTCATTCATTGCCTGTCTCATGTAAAATAGTATTTCGCCTCGTTTAAGGTGTAGGCTAGGCTATATAGGTTACTTAGTTTCTGAAAGCATATTAGGAATATCTGAGAACTCACGTTTTAAGATGAGAAATCGAATCAACTTGTGTGGCTGGATTCATTGCCTGATTAATCCATTCTTGTCCATTGTTGTCCAGTTAAGAGGAACAAGATGATGGTCATGGATTCATGCGCTTTCGTGAGGAGTTATGTGCGCATCTGTCTTTTTTCACGATAATGAACTTCAACTCTGTACGTAGCCTAACTCGCCTCTCTTTTCCGACACCACGGTTAGGGCGTCGTAACCTCCCCTCTTCAGAGGAGGGGCGATTGAGCAGGGATGCAGTGGAGGCTAAACACAAGTAAACGCAGTTTATTTCAGAAATAGAGTTTATCCAAAATATCCACCTCCTAGAGTTTATTCACCTCTCAAAAGATTTTATTCACCAATTGCAACTTTTATCATTCAAATACCACTCTGTATTATCCACATTCACAATATGTACACTCTAGGAACCATTTAATACCACTGATATTGTTATAAACATTGGACAATATAGCCTCCACCATCATCAAACATGTTCCGAATGACTTTTTTAAAACGATGATTCAGCATGGCACAGTCTACCTCACAGAATTCATAGTTTACCCACCTCTTATTTTACCACTACATCCCTGCTAAAGAGTGTAAACTTGTACAGACTCCTAGCAAGATGGCACCCCCCCCCGGAGAGGTCTAGGCAAACAGGCCTAAAGCGTTTGCACAAACGTAAAAATGAGTACCACCTTAATAGAATCCATAATCAGTAGCCAAACAAACTGTAAACATAGGGTGTTCACATGACGTTAAGCATTTTCTGGCGCGTAATGTGAAGTTTGAGAATCTAAAACCCTGTTTCTCCCAGTTGACATGACAACACATAACCGGCGTTATCAGAAATCTCCACTTTGGCCAGAGTTTTTAAAAATAATCGTTTTCTGTGATAAAAACGGGGTTTTCGTGTAAATGAGAGGCCAAACCGCAGGGAAATACCTGTGTCTTCCCTTCGTGTAAACGGGTCCTGCATCTAAATTACAGGGTCAAACACAGAAAAACCACCGTTTGCATCGTTTTCGTAATGAATGAATTTCACCTTGCTTGATTCATAGTCAAGCAAGACAATGCGATTCAGAAATTGATTGGAAAAATATGGTCTCTTTTCTTGGTTTTGGTTAAAAGTCTGGCAGCAGCGTTCTGAATTAGCTGTACCTGTCTGATGGATTTCTTGGGGAGGCCAGTGAGAAGGGCGTTGCAGTAGTCAACCCTGCAGGATATGAATGTGTTGATGAGTTTTTCTAAATCCTGCCGAGAAACAACATCTCTGATCTTAGCTATGTTTCTGAAATTAAGATCCCAATCTAGAATTACTCCAAGATTTTTAACATGGGTACTAATATGAAGTGCCCTAGATTCTAAGTAGGCACTTCCTTCTTTATTCACAAACAGGATGATCTCAGTCTTCTCGTTATTTAATTGAAGAAAATTTAAGGTACAGACATTCTGGTTTAATGGGACTAAGATCATCTGGTGAGAGAGCAAGGTTGATTTGACTATCTCTGCGTAGCTATGATAATCTACCCTGTACTCTCAGGAGCCCCGAGGTGGACAGTTGAAATTACGACCAAAAGGAGGTGTGTCTCGGTGAAATGTTGCGAGATAGCTGGGAGATTTCACACTTTCCAACTCAGAAAGTGATACTTGAAAGCCGTTACTGTCCACCAGTAGCGGAGTGGTAATCGGGAGAGTCGGGAGGATTCTCGGCCGGGCTGATTACTGTGATCTCATTTTCTTTGCTGTGCAGCCCTTCACTTTTCACTCCTCCACTACGATGACCTGAAAGTTCCCTCTACATTCACTGCCCCCAGCTCCTGCGATCTAACGGGTGCCCCTGAGCACCTACCCCCATGCGACAGGCTTCCCAACTTCCCAATGTGATTGGAGACAACGATTGAACGTTCATCTCTATAGCAAGCCTAACAGATAATGAACCCATCTTCAACTGCTGGAAGGGGCAACCTGCCATCAATGTCTGCAGCATTGGAAGTGCACCTGAAAACAGCAGCACCTCAGATTGGGAGTCTGCTAGCACTCGAGTTAATAGCCTAGGCTGCTAGCTAGGTGTTGGGAGGGAGGTTTACGCAACATATATACTGCACATAATGTACCAGCTGGCTACATACAGTATACATAGTTACTATATCTCTCTTGCCTGGAAGCCAGCTCGAATTTACCCCTGCCCACAAACTTATTTGCATGAGCCACGACTAAAAGACTTTGTTTCATACTGTGGTAATGTCAAGACTAGAAGACTGATTTAAAACAGCTAGGATTACTGCATTAGACTAACACACCCCAACTCAAGTAAAACTCCCATGATTTCATTCTGACTTGATTTAGTGACATACAATAAAATTGCTTGAAAATTGTATAGTCGGCAAGAGGGCAACGGTAACCTGACCCTAGCCAGATGAATGTCGTTCCGCTTAGCTCCTAGCGCCTAGCGCCTAGCTTCACTCACATCCATCTGGGACCTCTTCCATTGAGAGTGATTTCTCCAACCAACTTTATGGTTTAGCCAATCAGGACGCAGGGCGGGAGTTTCATAGATGTGACATAGCGTAGAAGCGACTGTGAGTCTGTTATTAGCGTCACGGGTTGGCTTCGATGTGAGTGGTTGAAGTAGCGCGTCAATAGATGACGGACAAGTGGCTTATTCAATCATATGCAAGCATTTTTGATTAGGCCCAGCCTTCTGAAGCAACACTTCAATGGATCGGTTCCAGATGGATGAGTGGAGCTAGGCGGAGCGAAATTCATCTGGCTATTGCCAGGTTAGGGCAACGGAGGGGTCGGACCACAATCTCCTAGAACATAATGTCAGCTTGTAGCCTGCTTTAACCAGTGAACCATGGGTCGTGTAACGGAGGCGAACTGAGCTAGCATGCTAATTGCGTGTGTAAATCCTCACACCCCTAACCTTAAGAACACTTGTAACTGCTGAGTTGGAAGCCTGGGCTTTTAGCTTAGTGGTTAGAGCGTTCGACTCCCATGCTGTGGTGCTGTGCTCTGTTACAGTGGTGCTGTGACCCAGATCATAGATAGATAGATAGATAGATAGATAGATACTTTATTGATCCCCAAGGGGAAATTCAAGGTCTCAGTAGCAGACATCACACACAACATGCACTTACAGCAGAAAAAGTAATATACATATAAAAAACTCCACTGTACAATAGAGACAGTAGAAGATAAACATGATACTAAAATACTAAATACTAAATATACTATATAAACTAAATCAAATATCAACATAGTGTGCTTAAGGATGATCAAGCATGACAGGGCAGGGACTGAGCCTGTAATTCAGTAAGGTGCTCTATGAGAGTGAGTGTCATTGTGATGGTGCAAATAAGTAAGTCCAACAAGAGAATAATGTATAATGTAGACAAGGTAATATATAAAAAAAACTATATCAGTGCAAGAATAGGTTGAGGTAACAGGGTTACAGCCATTGGTCAAGTATTAAGTATAAGGTATTAAGCATCAAGTACGGCCACAGTGCAGGAGGGAGGGAGGGGTTGTGGATATGTGCTAATATAGCATGTAAACATTGTATTAAATATGCAAATTAGGCCTTATCTCGTTAAAAATGCGCTAATTTGCATACATTTTAAAAAACAAAATCAGATTGTCTGATAAAGCCAGGCTCAAAATATTTTTTTCATTTTGTTGTCATATAAGATGGGAAAAGATTTACTGAGGGGTTTATGGACATCTACTTCTATTATCCTGTAATTGACCTGTACAACTGTGATATGAAATTTCTAGGCCCGAAATTAGAAATGGGTGTATCTTAGGATCTAAATGTAAACTTTATGTTTTTCCATGTTTCTGGGCATGAGGAACTCATCTATAGCATTGATAGCACTCTAAGAGGTCAACATCATTAAGTGCAGTGAAGATCACTGGCAAAACATCTACTTCTGTTATCCTGCATATATATAGCAGGGTATTTATTCGGGGGGGGGGGATATATGATAAAAACAGCAGGGGAAGGATGACATGAACACTTCGAGCAAACAGGTGGCCAATCAGAGATTCGAAACAAACGAGAGACCAACATGTCACAATGCAAAAACGCCGGTTTCCCTATTTACATGCAACTGCGAAACTGGAGTTTTCCAAATAGTTTTTGTGATTTTCGTGTAAATGAGAGGCCAAACCACGTTGAAATATCTGCGTTTTCCCTTCGTGTAAACAGGATCTTATTTTCCCACAGTTCTGGGCTACAGGGTGGGGCAATGGGTGTGGCCTGGGTGTGGTTTCAGAAGTTCCGACACTTGGGAACCTAAATGGTTGTGTGCTGCTTTCTCTCTCACTTTCTCCTTTGACTGTCCAACAGTACAGAGCGATAAACAGCAGACTCAGTTCTTCAATTGAAGAAGAAATGTTGATTGCCTTTGGAACTGGAAGCCATTTCTGTTATATGGACCCTTTCAAGAGAGTTCCATTATCAGCATCATAGTTGGCCCCACAAGACTTCCTTTTTAACATTCCATATGTTATCATGCAGAGGAAGTAGATTGGGGCCCAAATAGAACGTTCAAGCATTGTTTTTGTTTACCTAGTTGAAAGGGTCTATATGCATTCACAATGTGGTAACTGCACTGGGTCCTTCCACTGGTTCTGCACTGCTAGCATTTCATGCTTTCACTGGCTGTGATACAACATCTGCATTCAGTGGCCGTGGTAAAAAGACTGCCTGTGATACATGGCGTGTATATCCAGAAGTTACAGAGGCTTTCCATAAAATGTTGCATATGCCACAAGAGTTGAGTGATCTTTCCTTGTCTCAACTAGAACGTTTTGTGGTGACCAGATTTACCCCATCCAGCAGGTCTCAGGTCAGCTCTTAGCCTCTGATAAAAATGTAGGCAAATTGGCAAAGTTTTGTAAAAGCACTCAGTATTACAATGTAACAACTATATGTAGGTACTCACAAATACATTATGCAAGTACAATGATAGTACCTGATAGTACATGTTGTTACACAGGTTGTACCACTGTACCTAATTAGGTAGGTACACTGTAACAGCGACACATTAAAATAAAGTGTTACCCATTTTTTTCTTAGTTTGACATGAGTAATCAACTGAGAAAGTTTCATGGTGATATCTATTTTTTTTTTTTTACCCCATTCACCTGTAGCGTCACAAAATATTACAGAGGTCAATGACCTCTATCTGACCTCAGAGGTCAAACTGAGAATGCCTCCAGATCTAAAATTAAAGCTTAGGTCATCAAGAACAAACCCTGAAAGTTTAATGCTTCTTTCATAAAAAGCAAGATCGTTGAGCTTAACAGCCCCACTATTCGGCTCCCACGACAGAGCCAGCTTTCCTTACCAGCCTATCTAGTCGCCCAGCGTCCTTCTTCTTTGTGCTTCCTCCCCAGCATACCACAGCATAGAAGAGGATGCTGGCAACAACAGACTGGTAAAACATCCTGAGGAGTTTAATGCAGACATTGAAGGACCGCAGCCTCCTCAGGAAGTACAGCCTGCTCTGTCCTTTCTTGTAGAGTGCTTCAGTATTGGTTGACCAGTCCAGTTTATTGTCCAGGTGTAAGCCCAGCAACACTTGTAGGTGTTTACCACCTCCACATTGACCCCATCAATGGAGACTGGTAGCAGAGGCTTTGACCTGTGGAAATCCACCACCATCTCCTTGGTCTTTGAAGTGTTGAGTTGAAGGTGGTTGAGTTTGCACCATTGCACAAAGTCCTCCACCAGGCTCCTGTACTCCTCTTGCTCGTCCCTGATACACCCCACAATTGCAGTATCATCAGAGAACTTCTGCATGTGGCATGACTCAGTATTGTAGCAGAAGTCAGATGTGTACAGGATGAACAGGACTGGCGAGAGCACAGTTCCCTGTGGAGCTCCAGTGCTTCTGATCACAGTGTCAGGTGAGCGTCCACACCCATCTGCAAGAGCTTGTCTCTCAGTCTGAGGGGTTGGATGGTGTTAAAAGCTCTTGAGAAATCAAAGAACACGATTCTCACAGCACTTTTCCCCTTGTCTAGGTGAGAATGTGTCCTGTGTAGGAGATAAGTGATGGCATCATTCACGCCCACTTTCTCCTGGTATGCAAACTGTAGCTGGTCTAGTGCATGGCGTACCTGGGTTCTGAGTATGCACAAGACCAGTTGCTCCATTGTCTTCATCACGTGTGATGTTAGAGCGACAGGCCTGTAGTCATTAAGCTCACTTTGTGGCTTCTTAGGGATGGGGGTGAGACATGATGTCTTCCACAGTGTTGGGACTCGTCTGAGGATTTAGGAAGGTGAGTGTAACAGAGGCGAACTAAGCTAGCATGCTAGTTGTGCGTGTAAATTCTCACACCCCTAACTTTAAGAATGCTTCTAAACGCTGAGTTGGAAGCCTGTGGCAGGTTCGAGGGCCGACAGCGGCGGACAAACAGACCTCTGTTACAGTCGCTTAAGCTAATATTAGATGAGTGTCAATTCCATACAAAGTAAAAGAAAGGTCAATACAGTGGATATTCAAAATACATGCCAAAATATGTCTATTGGAAGATCCCTAAGATCGACCCCTGGGGAACACCACAGGTCAAGGACGTTGGCAGGCGCGCCTGCAGGTGTACGTCCGTACGCACTGTGCGTACCATCAGGCTACTCAACAGCGAGAGAAAATGTCCCTGTGTGTGTGTGTGTGTGTATTCACACCAAATTGGCCTACCATACCTTCCCAACTATGCACAGTATCCCATTAGCTGCATGCCATCAGGCTATTTACCATTTTCTATTACGTAAAGTTAGTGAACACGTTATCAAAATTAACGTGCACACATTTTTGTTTGAGCAGGAGAGAGAATACGCACGCAGGCACGCAATAGGCTACTTGTTGTTTTCTTTTACTCGGCTATCTATATATGGTTATCAGCACACAATGTTGAGCTAATTCACTAACTCAATACTCATCATGGATATCACAAGTTTTAAACAACGAAAACAGAAAGGATGGAAGCAGCAAAGCTAGGAGTTATTCCAGATGGACAAGAACAAGGTAGGCAATTGGTGTGCTTGTCAGAACGTTAGACTGCACTAAAGCCAGACGTCACGTTACGCTAGAACAAAACTAAAGGTAACTTTAGCCTGTACAGGGCTGTATCAAGTTGTCCAAATGAATAGGTCATTGTAGACGTTGTCGTTGTGTTATTGCATGTGGATGTTGTTATGCTATGTAGGCTACTTTTTTGCTGACTGACCAATGCATGGACCTAAAACGGACAAATATTGTTCACGAGTGAATTATTTTTTTGCGGGGGGGGGTGATGGGTGTGCGTACCATAGCATTAATTCCTGCAGGCGCCCCTGGACGTTGGTGTTAAGGTACAGTTTCCGATGGCAGCAAAGAAGCTCCTTTCTTATAGATATAATTTGAGCCAGTTGATAACTGCCTGTAAATCCAACCCAGTGTTCTAGTCTGTGTAGTAAAATACTGTGATCAACAGTGTTAAATGCTGCACTAAGGTCCAGTAGCACTAGGGGCTATGTCATTGAAAACTTAAATGAGAGCTGTTTCAGTGCTGTGATTTGCCCGAAAACCAGACTGAAAGTAATCAAAATACTCATTTGATGTTAGGAAGGTGGTTAGTTGATTAAAGACTACTTTTTCAATAATTTTGCCAATAAAAGGTAGATTTGATATGGGCCTGTAATTGTTGGGGTGTAGGCATTGTAGCATGGAGGCATCCAGGTTATTCTTCTTGAGAAGTGGCTTTACAACAGCTGTTTTCAGTGACTTAGGAAAAGTGCCAGACAGCAGGAAGAAATAACAAAATGGGAGGGCGCCCGGAGATGACCTTGAAATACGGGAGAAACCCGGGAAAAACGGGAGTGTTGGCAGCTATGGTGGGAATGGGAGAATGTCCGGAAAGTGCGTAACTGGAAGCGTGTAAAAAAAAGATTTACGCGGTAACTTACGTGCAAATGGGAGAATTTGGCCCATAGTGAGAGAGGAATCCCATGTGGACCAAAGATCCAAATGGTGAGAAATGTGCAGATGTACATTGCAGAGCCAGCAATACCAAAAAAGGAGGACCGTCTCAAGTGGTAGAGGGGAAATTAACAACGATCTCCCATACTATCAAAGCTGGCAAGATCCTTTCTGAGTGTCCCTGCAACATCCACTCCCTTCAAGCACATCTTCTCTGCAGCAGAGAATATCTGCTCTCAGAATAGACCAAGCCTTTTACAAGAGCACTTAGAGATGCTGACTTCCATCTATTTCGATAAAGACGTGATGGTACAATTTAGTTGCAACAGAGTGTAGACAGAGACACACAGCAAAATTGAAAAATTGACATTTAAAATATAAATTTAGATTGATGTTTTTTAAAGTTAAAGTTGACTGGTAATCAACCCTTAGAGAACTATTGACGCAAATTCTGTCAAAAAACCACACCCATTCTTCTCTGTTAAATTGCTCCGGAATTGTTTGTCGCAGCAAGATGAAACCTTTATCGCTTGACATAGCAGAAGTGGGGCTTTCTAACAAGACTACACATGTCTGTACGATCAGGTATTCAAATAAAAAAGAAATCATGAAATTAAATCAAACTGCATCATATTTACAGTCTGTACCGCTCTGCGTTCACCTGTGTACCCATTACTCTCATTTCAATGACTTGCGAACCTGTGATATGAGAGATATGGCAAGCATATCAGATAAAAGTTGAGACACAGAGCTGTCCATTGATGCCAAGCACATCCTTCTGGGTCAAAGGGATCACGTTACAAAAACAGACGAAGTGACAGCAAAATAATAACTTTATATAGCTCAACCTATCAGACGTTTTCATGTGTCTCTCAATGGCAAAGCATGTTCATAATCTGACGCTATCATGTGTTCCTCTATGGCAAAGCTTGTTCATAATCCGTTATTGAAATCCTAGCAAATTCCTGCATGGTATCCAATTCAAGGCTCACATTGCATCCCACTTTGTTCGACAAAGTAGGGATCGACCGATATGGATTTTTTAGTGCCGATACCGATATTTTTCCATCAGCCTTAGCCGATGACCGATACAGGCTGCCGATTTTCTTGAGCCGATATTTGGAACCGATACTGCTTTTATTTTGCTCCCTCAATTTACATCATACAAATGACACATAATTACAAATGATGATAACAAATGTTATAAGTCTCAATTTAAAAAAGGAACATTTATTGAACTTATGGATGGGTGCACTGGATATGGTTAACTGTGCAAAATGCTTTCATCAACATCTTACAACACAGCCTTGATGATGCATTGCTTGCTGACATATTATAAGACATAATTCAAGTCATCACAAAATGTCCTTTGTCAACACATTTAAATAATTTAAGAAAACAATAAGCCTGAAAAGTAGCTATTGAAATAAAGTGCTTGATTTGCCATTTTAGACTGCATGGTTTCAATTTTTCTATGTCAATATTTTTCTAAAAAAAGCTGCCAGATTTGTCAACCACAGAACATAAATCAGCAGAGGAAAATAACGTGGAAATAACGTGGTGTCAGATGTTTCTGTTCTAAATGGCATCAACGTCAAAAGGTATAAAAACGTATCTCTCAAAGTTTTAAAATCTCTCCTTCAGGTAGTGCAGCACTCTCATATCGCTGTGATGCGTGTGTCCCACTGAGTGAGACAGACCAGACGCACACACAAACTTCTGTTTGGTAGCTGACGAACCACCATTGAACTGGATTGATAATGATAACGTTAGCAAACGGCTCTAAACAAGTAAGGCATACACGGTATGTCTGATACATGATAAACGTTAACACGAATTAATATTCAACTACACGTCTCTCATTATTAAAACTGATATCACTGCGATGGCAACTCCGCCCCGCTCGAAGGGAGAGGGGGGAGACGCACACACCACACGCGTCCAAAACTCAGCCAGGTGGTCGCTGAATAAAACTCCCGCAAATATCTCGGAACAACGTCGGCATTACTTAATCATATGATTGACCAGTGTTCGTAACAGCTACCACTAACGCATGCATACGGATAGCCTACAACTTAGCTATTTGCAGCTCCCTAAATACAATGGCAAGCATGTTTTATAGAACAGGCATTCAGGGAGGGAGACACACACACACACACACACACACACAGACACACCACAAGCGTACAACACTCAGCCAGGTGGTCGCTGAATAAAACTCCCACAAATACCACGGAACAACGTTGGCATTAGGCTACTTAATCATATGACCAGTGTTTGTAACAGCTAGGCCTACCGCATGAATATGGATAGCCTACAACTTAGCTATTTGCAGCTCCCTAAATACAATGGCAAGCAGTTTTATAAACGATCATTAAGCATTAAAAAAGTAGCCTGCCTATCTATCATTCGTGTTTTCCATTTGGACCCACAAACTTGCTTCCACCTTCAAAGTGTATGGCAATATTTCAGCTAAGTCAAACAGTTAAAAGATGCTTTGAAAGTTTAAAGTTTAGGCTACTGTTGTCTTGAAGAGCAGATTTTCAGCACTGGGGGAGGGGCAGTCTGCACGTGAATTGCAGTGTCTCCAGCAACACAGAGCTGCCTGTGGACGCCTGTATGTAATGCGGGGGGAAAAACGATTGGCGAATGCAGCAGCTTATCTGCCGATGCCGATACACATAAAAAACGCAAATATCGGCCGATATATCGGCCGGCCGATATATCAGTCGATCCCTACGACAAAGAAACACTTTTTGCTCAGGTCAAGTCAGGTCAGATCAGTTCGTGTCACAAATGTGGAGTGCAGAAAGGTCATAGTGAGAGAAGAGACTGCATTTTTCATCAATAAATAAAAAATGGCATTTATTTCTGTAAGGCACACAGCACATATTTCTGTACATTGCTCAGCCCCAGAGCGTCCCTCCACCATGTTCTTATATTGCTAGATTCAGGACAGTCTGCCCTATGCACACACATGGAAGGCATGTCCAGCTGGCAGCTTGCTGTGGTGAGACACATTGTAAGAATTTGATGAGACACAATGTAAGAATTTGATAATACGCTTTTTGTCTTTTTATTATTTAAAAGTCAAAATCAAATCAATGCAAGTATTAATACATGAAATGGTGGCAGATCTGGGTAGCCTAGACTCTGCTGAAAAAACAATGTGGCACTTATAATGACCAGGATACAGTCTTATAACTAAAGGTAGTGAGAATGCCCAGAAAATAGAGCAAACCTCATAGGGCTAACAGGTGCTTTTATTTTAAGCGTCATGGACTCGAGAATCTAACTTGGGTTGACTAATTGTTTAGGCAGCATTATTTACATGATTAGGGGAAAACTGATGTAGTTTATTATATTGATATATTTTTTGCTGCAACTACTTTGCACATTCTTGGTTTTAAATTTTGACGGGAAAATATATTGGGGTTTTATGTATCTTTTGTATTAAAAGGTTCAGTAATTAAACTTGAAGATGTTTTAGCAATTGCAGCTGTGGCATTGCTATGCACATTCCAATCTTTGGTGCATTTTTTCATGAATCAGGCTCTTTCTTGTTTGTAGCTAGTGTCTTGGAAGTTTGTAGTTTGCAGTGTGTACAGTATGTGTGATGTGTGTGTGTGTGTGTGTGAGCACCATATGCAGCTGTCGTATTCCATCCTTATGGTTACTGCGTATTGTTTGAATCCATGCATCAGCCATCTTATAATGAAAAAATAGTGTGCCCCACTACAAGAGAAAATAAAGTAGTCAAATAAAGCTTCTGTTAAAGCCAGAAGAACCTTACACTGAGCCCCCACTGGCAGTGGTTTAGCAGACCCTGTGGTGTTTGTTCAGTGATTATGAGCAGTGGGAGGGTATGGGTCTGATGGGTTTGGCGGCTGCTGAAGGAAAGGACCACACCAGCACACTCACCAGCCAGGTCTGAGTAATGCTGATGGTGATGTGGGCAGCAGGAAGGAAGGGAGGGGAGAGGCAGTGAATATAAGATCACTGAGAGATGATTACCTCATAGTGCACTACGGTGACATTAATAGCAGCACCACACTTGTTAAATGAAACCTCATACCTGTTGTCAGCATTCATATTTCTGACCATGCAATCGTAATAGTATACAGTATATATAATGAATTCACAACAAACGTCATTGACGTTATACTTGCATTTGTTTCTGTAAGGAGGTATTTCAAAACTTGACTTATTTTTGATAACCAAACAAGAATTTCGAAAGAAGCCTTGTTATCTTGTCTCATGTTTCCTGAAGGTTATTTAAAAAAAGCAGAAGTAAGAAATCCAAGATAACAGATAAAGTGATGCAATCGTAATAGTATACAGTATATATAATGAATTCACAACAATTGTCATTGATGTTATACTTGCATTTGTTTCTGTAAGGAGATATTTCAAAACTTGACTTATTTTTGATAACCAAGCAGGTATTTCGAAAGAAGCCTTGTTAGCTTGTCTCGTGTTTCCTGAAGGGTATTTTACAAAAGCAGAAGTAAGAAATCCAAGATAACAGATAAAGTGAGACTTGATCTTTTTTGTTCACAAAGATTTTAAATGCAGTTGTTTACTATGCAAGAAAATGCATATCTGTTAAACGCTGTCGCCATCAGCACAGCAATTGGTTGTGTTGAATACACTGCTCTGTCTGTCTTCATATAAAGCCCGCCCCACGCTGGATAAGCGATTATGATTCGTTCCTGGGTTTATGGGAAATGGGAAATAGGTGTCAATGACTTCCTTTCCAAACTGACCAGTACAGCAAATTCAGATTTGCTAACAGGTTTATCTTAGTTCTCCCAGGCTGGGGAAACATGGCTGTGTAACAGTGAGTGTAGGCGTGTAGACCACCTGGATGCACATTTATATGCAGTGTTAAGTCAGATTACTTTGAACTGTAATCCATTACTGAGTACAGCCTACAAACCAATTTTTGTAATCAGTAGCGTAATCCATTGTAGTATTGTAATATGTGACTGTCCATGCTGCACACCCCTAATCAACATGACTTTTAACCTTGGTCGAAAAGATTACATAAGCTAGGTTTAGCTGTGACAATATCCTGGGTAACATACTATCAACAGTTAATGCTATTTTTCACAATAGAATCCGCATTCGAAGCCTGGTCATGTTAGGCTACCAATTGCCAGTTTATGTTATTTTGCCTCCTTAGACTCTGCATAATGAAAAAGCTTTGTATATCCCCTTTCGTCTTTGGTGGCATAGCTGATCTACAAAGCACAAAAAGGGGCAAACATGTACATGCTGAAGGGCAAAGGGAATATTAAAATGTTTTACACAGCCTTTTTTGGGTTATGTATTGGTAGACAGCTGGTCTGCCAGTGCCACCACAAAGTGAAGTATGCTTTGACACTCTTTGGGTTATGTATTGGTAGACAGCCCTGATAACTTGGCCTACCGACACACCCGCTCGCTTCTGCCAGTGTCACCACAAAGTGAAGTATGCTTTGACACTCTTGTGCGTGTCTGATAACCTCTCTTCGGTTTCAGCCAATTAAATGACAGCGTTTCTTTTACTGTCATCCTGGCCATTGGAATTAGTCCAAATAGCACAAAGGAGTTTGCTAAAATATTGGTGGGGACAATATTGTCATCACAAAATATTGATGGGGACTAGTACCTACCGTCCACCCCTAAACCTACACCCATGTATCAACCAGAAACCAGCACCAGACTATGTAACTTGTGCCAATTCAAACTATCATTTTGTAAAGTTGTGTCACACCTGTATAATTCGTAATATGTGAATCCTGTAGCCAAAAACATCCTTCTTCTTGACAAATGCCTTAATTGCTGTTTTCTTTTCATGTTTAAAGTTCTTGTGCTGTCAATATATTGTATAACAGACGTGCTCGCTAAATCTAAACATTTTCCTTCTCTAACCTAACAACAGCCTTTTTATTATAAACAAAACCAACTGAAGCGTGCTCAGGTGACTATTGCTCATCTGTTTATCCTCATGTAAGGCCCGCTCAAAGGATTTGATTGGCCTGAACGGCCCAAACACCTATGATTCGTTATAAAGACTTCTCAGTGGAGCAACTCCAGACCAAATTTATGGAACTCAAATTTTGTGGGCGGGGGTAAATTCAGGTTGGCTTACAGGTTAATCATTCCCAGTAGTATACTTCCAAAAGTATACTGTCCAATAGTATAATGACCAATCATATAGTTCCAGTAGCATAATGTCCAGTAATAAAGTTCCAATAGTATAATGTCCGATAGTACTACAAATGTAACGGATATTACATCATAATATGAATTTGTGATTCAAATGTTTTGGATTTTTACCGCAATAACTATCATTTTGTATCAGACAATGTATCTGTTTTAGAGGGAGATAGCTGAGCCAAACCCTTTACCATGTCACAGATAGAGATGGAGAGTGGGGGAGTGAGTGGGTTAGACATAGTTGTACAGTCATCAGTACTTTGTCTGGGCAGTATGGAAAATGTTGGTGTGTCAAATCGCTCTAGATACTCCTGTGGTTATGTCTAATTTCTCTACCGTTTACATTTTTGATGTTACACAAACATTTTATCCAACAGCATTTATTTATTTACTGTTTATTTACAAAATATTGCAGACCAGTTTCAATCGTCCTGAGGGCCTCTTTATAAATACTGCCTAGGGTCATCTACCACATTTGTTCAACTGTATAAGGGAAGCTCTCTCTACCAGAACACATTTCATTAGCCCTGCTTTAAGTGGCCAGCTGCATATTCCCGAGAGCCCATATGGACTGATCTCAGTGTTGTAATTGCAATTGCCCCATCCTGGAACCTGGCTGCAGACTGAGGAGCTGGCAGTGTTTCTAAAAGGAAAGCTTTCAGCTGAGGGAACAAAGAATACAATCAATAGTGTATCATGCAAGACTCAAAGGCTTTCTGCATTGACTTTGGCTTTCATTTAGATTGAATACTTATCCCTTAACCACTTTATCATTTATATTAGAAAACGGCTTACAAGTAATCTTGTTTCTAGAGTAGCTCAGTTTGGTGAGAAGTCTCATGAAGTTGTGACTTATGTATATTATTGTGCAGTATTATATTGTTAAAGGTAAACTATGCAGTATTGGCAATTTCCTTACTGTTTTCTCGGTTTTTGCTTCTTTTTCGCTGGCTGTCATGACGAATGTCTGAGAAACTCCATCGCTACCTTTTTCTAGCCAGTGCCTGGCGTGTATGTGCATTTGAATGCAGTAAAGCAATTCGTTACACTCGTTATACTTCCTGACACTGAGGCCGTCGGCCCGCCGGCCCACAGTTGCAAGGGTGGTTTTTCCGCTCACAGGCGCTAGGGGGAAGCGAGACGGCCACCATTCAACCCGAAAAAAAGTCATATAACCATTCCAATGACTCTGAAGCTGTTAAATGAAGGTAAATTAAGCTAAAAAACTTGCATATTAAGCTAAAAACCTGCATAGTGTGCCTTTAATATACTTTTATAAGATAGAAAACCAAATTGCTGTGAACAGCATACACAATAACAACAGTCTTAAATGACATAAATGGACAAATGTCCTAGTTACAAATGAAATCAAATAAACTTTGGATGTAAAGAAGTTTGGAAGAAACCCACATGAGATAGTGAGATGAGTCCAGCAGCTTCTTCCTGAACCGCCAACTGGAAGTGATCAGAGGGATAGTTTGCGTCACAGTCTCACTCACACACAGACAGACCACACAATGCACACAGAGCACAGACACTTGTTTTCACCCTTACTCTCTTTCTTTCTGGGACTGACCGTCTTCACAGGAGGCAAAGGCATTTCTCCCCAAAAAACAGGAAGGAAAAGAAAATTAAGGCCTTGGTTAGTGTGGCACATGGCGGGACAAGGAAGGGAAGAATCTGGGTAGAATCCAACAGAAACAGCACAGGGCCTGGACCAGTGGACGGACTTTTTAAGGAGTAGCCTGTTCCTATGCCCAAACATAACTTTTAGGGCACTGGTGGGAGGGGGGCTCTGTAATCATCAAGGGTTTGCCCTTGCAGAGTGTCCAATCTAAGCAGTGTTTAGTTGAAAGATCCTTGAGCAGATGGGGGTCTGCTATAATGGGAAATCCATACAACAATTCTAACCTAGTTGTAAAAAAAGGCAGTATCCAAAAGGGAAACATTGTTAATGTACTGTATTGTGTATTATTTGTAAATAATAAAGTACATAATAAATAACACGATAAATCATTCTGTTTAGTGACTCAAACTGTGCCATGTGATGAGCTGTTTTTGATTTATTGTCTTTTTATCTGTCTTCAAAATCATTGGCTAGGACTGAGGTCAGCACAGAATTGTTTGAAAGAATATAAAGAAAATATGCAGTTCTGGCTTCCAACAGTTCCAGTTCCAGTTGTATAAGCTAATTATGACCGCCACGCAGCAAAGCGGTGGTCATATGGGTTTAGTCAGAGTTTTTGTTCTTCCAGATTATTTTTTGTTTGTTTGTAGACCGGGCTGCACTAAACTTGGTGGGCATGTAGCCCCACAAGGATGGCACGGTACCTTTGTTTTTAGTTTTGATCCATTGCCCACCCACTGCACCGGGCCCCCCAAAAGGAGGGTAGGCCTGACACAGTTTTCTGTGAATATCTCGAGAACCGTAGGGTAGGATGACCAACTTTTTTCCGTATGTTGGTCTCAACCCACCCCACATCCACTTATTTGAGCACCAGGTATCGCAGGTACCTTTGGCTTTGGATGTTCAAAACTGCACGAAATTTGAAGAGTAGGATCATGATGACACCCTCTGAATGCATGGCAAGATTTGTGGATTTCATTTCATGGAGGGCCATATCAGCTACAAACACACACACACATGCACACACACACAGTAGACATGCACGCATGCACATGCCCACACACAGGCATGCTCTCTCTCACACACACACAGTACACATGCACGCACGCACACACACGCACACACACACACAATTAGCACACCCCCACACACACATAACACACACACACCTATGCAGGCAAGCAGGCACACGTGCACACACCCACACAGAGGCGGACAGAGTACACAGCTTCATTACTTGAGTAAAAGTACAGATACCCTTTGCTAAATTTTACTCAAGTAAAAGTAAAAGTACAACAGTCAGATGTCTACTTAAGTAAAAGTACTGAAGTACTTGTTTTTAAAAGTACTTAAGTATCAAGAGTACAAGAGTAGCCTACATTTTCTAAATATTGCATTACTACTGCCACAGTGCTTACATTTATGTACAGAAACATCCTACATTGTGTACATGGAGTTATGAAAAATGTTAATGTTAATACCTTGGTGAATGTAAAATGAATTGGAAGTAAAATCAAGTCATTTTCATCTTTTTACCATGTTGCCAGGGATGGGCAGTATTTCTAATACATGTATTTAAAATACGTATTTCAAATGCAAAATACTATTTTGTAATTGAAACACTTGAAGCGAAAAACTATAATTAACTTGTTCAGAAAATTTAAATAGTCTGGCGAGGTGGGGCCACAGGTTGGCATATTCCTAGGATGGACCTGCTGCGTCTTCATCCATTGTTTCGTCCATGGTTTCGTCTCTTATCTAAATCTGACCATGGAGTTGACTTTGGAAAGCTGAAGGTGATTGCTGATAGGCTGTCCCAATCAGTGGCGCCTGCACAATCCAATCACGTTTGAGAGGGAAATAACAAATCGAGGGTTTCCGATATTTTTCTTTTTTCCTTTTTTTTTAGAAGTAGTAACGGGTAGTCACGGTTATGGATAGAAATGTAGAGGAGTAAAGAGTACAATAATTGCCTCTCAAATGTACAGTACTTGAGTGAAGCCATGAGTACTCCCCAAAAATGATACTCGAGTAAAGTACAGATCCCTCAAAATTGTACTCAAGTACTGTACTCAAGTAAATGTACTCTGTTACTGTCTGGCTCTGCACCCACATATACAGATATACACACACACACACAGAGAAACACACACACACACATCACAGCACACACACACACACACACAGAAGCACACATATACACAAAAACAAACACACACTATGCACACACTCATTTACATACACAAAAGAAGGGAATGGAGTAGGAGATGGAGACAAATTGACAAGCGTGATTTTTTTTGTGGAGAGTGTGCAGGACTGGGCGGCGGTCATATTTTGTACTGCTCTGCGGTACATCTATAGTTCAACAATGCATTGGTTAGCTCAGTCTGTCTTTGTAGAAGTAACATTAGTATATTAGTTAGTGTGCTCTTGCCATACATAGGAATTATTATTGCAGATGCCACTGTAAGTATCTTGCATGCATATTTCATGCTCATGGACAATTTAGCTTGTTGTGCTTCCTGCTTTTGTCTAACAGATACATATGGGACTACCTCTTACTGTAGGTGCATCTACCACTCAAATAAATGGAAGATGTTTTAGTGGGCACAGGAAGCACCATAGCACTATGTACAAATCAAAACCTGAAGGATGGACTCACTAGAACACCCTTACATAAAGTATAATGTTGCACATGCTTCCATTTTGTGTGTGCATTGTGTGTAACATTGTGGCCATACTGAAAAGCCAATGATTTAATGGCCTAATTCATTATTATTGCCATTCAACCTGTGCAAGTGGCTGAAGCCAAAATGTCACAACACAGAGAAAATAACCATGACTTCATGGACAAAATCTTCAGCCGATCTACAAAGAGATGTTATGTTGGGGGAAACCCTCACAACACATCCTTTAAATGGCAGTGAATTGGATAGGAGGCAACCCCCCTCCCTTCAATTTTTGGCTTTAACTCAAGAAGTACAATTAGAGGTATTTAGACTTAACTTTAGTATTTCCATTTGATGCGTAGAGGGAAAATTGCTTGAAGATTAGAGAGGATGTCCAAAAACTAGAAACAGATTTGTGTATCAGATGATTGTGCTTTTATTTAAGTAGGATCTTTTATGTTATGTAGGCTAAAGTCATATCGTGGGGAGTTTATTATTTCGTTTTGGCAAGTAGCCGTATAATAAGCGGGATAATGTATAGAACGCCGGTCATTATTGGGAAAATAAGTCCCTTCAGGGCGGAACAAGACCCCTCCGCTGCGCGTCGGGGTCCGGTTCGCCCTGTCGGGACTTATTTTCCCAGTAATGACCAGCATTCTATACATTATCCCTTACTTATTAATGGCTGTATTGGTATTTGTACTATGTAAAGTTTATCATTACCTACTCTGCTTCTGTGGAGTCAGGCCAATAGTAGTGGAGTTAAATGTACTGTAGCAATACTACTGGAGAAAACACCCTAAACATGGCCAAGCAGACAATTAGAGGGATGCCTACACGGGTGGAGAGAGAAATAAGATTATTAAACATACAGTAGGCCTATTATTAAACTATTGTTTTGCTTTAGGTTGTTTTAGTTTGTGTAGCAACATTCAATGTGTGTACAATACATCTTTTTAGAAAATGCATTAACTTATAATAACCTCATGTATTTTATCATCTAACTTAACATCTTACATCACAAGTATTCATTTTAAGTATACCATTGCATTTTGAAATTATTATTATTTCTGGAGGGATCATAGCCATCTCAGCACTACAGAAAGACGTTTCTAAAATCTATTTGGTTGTAAGTGATTTGCTGTCATTGTTATCACCATGACACAAATGGAAGCATAGAAGCACTCACTATATCCTGAGCTGCTTCAGGAAATGTCACACAATCCATTGACTGATGTAATTATACAACAGACACTCAAGGCATCCTGTCCTTCCATTCACTTTGTTACCAGGACATTGTTGATTGCAAAGGTGCAGAAAGAGTGAGAGAAAAAATGAATTACTGAAGGTCACAAGTGCATTTAGGATAAAGGATCACAAAAGCTATTGTGAAGACTATTTCCTGCAGGCCCCCCTTGAACAGAATGTCTGCATGTGATGTAATGAGCCAATTGCCAAAGCAGGGGATGTTCCTGATGTAAACCTTGGTGAGACTTTTTCTGACTTTTGTTGAAGTTTTTGTTTTAGCTCCAGTTTCTCCTATGGGACGATACACATTATACAAGTGGGTGACGATGGCTCTGGAGATAGAGGAGCCGTCAGGCAACCAGAAATGCTTGTTAGAGTCTGGCTCCTGAACCGGTCAAAGTGCCCTCGAGCACTTAACCTCAAACTGCTCCCATGCAGCTTGGTGCCTTGCATGACAGTCTCTGCCCTCAGTGTGCAGTATGAGTGTGGTGTGTTTGTGCTTTGAGGGCATGGGGCAGTAGAAAACAATTCCAATCCCCCTGTTGTGACATATTTCAGTTATAATTTAACACTTTTTACAGTTTTGGACTCTACACAGAAAATATTTACCATGCATTACTGTGAATTGTATGTCAAAAACACAGTGTCTCTGTCTTACTGTAGTTTTTACAGAAACTGATAGCATTGCCCCTTTGTCTTTTAATTTTTCTTGTCAGAAGTATTTTAACCTATTAAAACTAGATTTTCCTTCCCTTTGGATTATTGTTAAGTATGGGGAGAAGATGGGAACAAAAAACTGAAAAGAAACCTGTCTACACTAAGACTGCCCTCTCCAACTGGAGAAATTGTTGGGTATAAAGGCTGCAAATATCTACGATGAAAAGCCCTTCAATTAGCATTGCTATGCTGTAAACGTGAGGCATCACCACAAGTTTGTGGTTGAATCCCCAGCCAGTAACAGTAAGCATAATGGCTGTTCCAGTCTAATGCAACCGTGTCACTGTTCTTAACATTTCTTATGTACTTTATATTGAAAATACAATTTGAAAATACATATTTTTAAAGTTGTGTCATGTCATGTCATGTCATGTCATTGTGTTATTTTATGTGGGAAACAAAGCCACATATTTTTAGAATTGAATCTTAAACGTTTAAGGATTTGATGATAATAAGTAACTACATAGTTCTGCAGTGTAGAAGCTATGTGTTCAGCTTTCTCCCTCTCCTCCTTCTCCCTCTGTCCTACTGGAACAGGATGGCTAAGTCTGCCATGACTATGAATCCATGAATGGGAGGAACCCCTTGGCAGCTCAGGCCAGCTGGGATGATGTTAAGTGCTAAATAAGGGTTTTTATGTCAGACCTCTGAGAGAGCTGGGGGAAGTCCATGGAAAAGACGTAGCAGAAAACGGGAACCTGAGGAGAAGAAAGTTAAAAGCCATAATAGGTTGCAGAAATCAGTGTTATATCTTAAAGAAAGATTTAGTCTCCCTCTTTTCTTGTTCAGCTTCTCCTGTAACACAACGAACAGTCTGACTGAAATTAGAATGTGTGGCTTGGAGCTTTAAGGTCAAAACGTCCAAAAAGGCCTACTCTTGCAGATGTTCTGGCTTGCTGAGTGGATCTGTTTTACTTCGTGGGCAAAGAGCTGAGGTTCTTATATGTAATTATATTGCATTTATGTTCCCACACAACAGTGGTTGATCCTAAACTGTTTTAAGATGGCCCCACACATACTGTAAGCCTGAACTCATACATGAATCACTGAGAGGTACAGCACATTTATGTGACTGATGAAGAGAATGATCTTATTTCTGAGGTATGCTTTTATAGAGAACTAATCTCAATGTCTTCATTCAGGCTAGCTGCCAAGGGTATAATTTCAGTAAATAAAAAAAATCCAATCGTATTTATTTCAGCCCCGTAACCGAGATGTCTTGCTGATGTCTTTCCTCATGTAGTGGGATAAATTTCAGTTGCGTGGCAGCGGCTCTCTGCCAGGCGCGTCTTCCTATATGCTCGGACGCCTGGGTGGACTTCTCACTGGTGTCATCCTCGGGCTCTTCTGGTTCCTCTTCCCTGGACTCCTCCGCATCATCCTCCATATCGTCCTCCTCCTCTTCGTCATCCTCATCCTCCTCCTCCTCGAACCTTCACCACCCCTAGTCAAACACACAGCGTGAAGCAAGCTCTTGTCACACCTGAGACCACTCCCTCTTCTCTGCTTCAAAGACTCAACAACAGTAATATCAGTAGTGGTCTCAAAGATTCAACAGCAGTAATATAGTGGTCATCATTTAGCCAACGAAGTTTTTGCAATTACAGTAGTATGCATTATGTCATAATATGCACAGAAAGAACTTCCACAGCCCAGCATTTCCAAGTGTAACACCAGTTATCATGCCATCAACAACTTATCAGTGTCAATGTTGCTGTTGTTGATGTTCACACGGTTTTTACTAGTGAGTGTTAGTGGCCCGTTTTCACAAAGCATTTTATCTACTCCAAGGCTAGTTTTCTCTGAAAACCTACTCAAAGAGCAGCTGAGACTGACCTTTAGTGAAGAAAAATAACAACTAGGATCAGATAAGCTCTGTTGTTTGACATCAATTTTCATACTTGCATACTGCAGTTTTGATACTCAGAAGACTGCAGTTTTGAGTAGTAAGGGCCTGTGTGATTACCTGATTAAGGACTGTGCCAGTGTGCATGGCTGCATAAGTAGGCTACAGCAAAGGAAGAGAGATTAATAGATAAAGATGAATGGCTACAAATGAAACAGTAATGGAATACAGACACAGTATCTTTGCTAAAGTTAATAAAATGCATCTGTATGACACGTTTGCATAGACAGGAAGAAGCTTAATTTAATTTGATGAACAGTAAAATGAAGGCCTACATTTAGTCTACATTCAAATGAATGGTTTTGGTTATTGGTGATGGTGTTATTGTATCCCTCACAAGCTGCACAATTGTGTCCTTGCAATTGAGATCTTGTGTAAGTGACTGCATGTGCATTTACATTGCAAAATTATACAAACTGCTCCTTTCCAATGTTTTGTGAATTAGTTAGGAGTCCATTTAGTCTCGACAACTTCTAAGCTCTCCTAGACATTTATCACTGAAATGATAAACCATACTTTGAATTACTCTTAGGCAAAATATTTGAAGTTCTAAAGTTAAGACTGACATGCCCATATATTTTAAGAGTTTCTGTTAAATTTGCCAGTTAGGAGCTACTTTTAGCCTTAAGATTCTATGTGAATACAGGCCCACTCTATCTGCTTCTTTGACACAGTGACACAAATGGACAAATGGATGTGCAAATTGCACATTGAATAATGTTCATTTTGCTCACATTGGCTAGGAAAATCATGGTCTTAGGTGCTATACATTCTGAAAAATTCAGAGCTGTTTGGGATTTTCATAGATATCAGAATTTTGCTGTAAGTAGACATAACAAAAAGTATAAAGTAAAAAAAAAATATTTCTGTAGGCACTGAGGTATTTGTCATGGAACAGAACGTGTTCTGACTGCGAAAAAGACATGTTACAGTTGGAGATCCATGGTAAAAAAGACATGTTATAGTTGGAGCTCAAGTTGTTGTTTGATTTCAAAACCCACAACTCCAGCAAACTACTGTACAAAAAAAACTAACCGTTTTAGGCATTATTTGTGTGCTTGCCTGCCTGACAATGAAAACTTTGGCAGATATGAGGATTAAAAACTAAAATGGAGAAATTGAAATGTTTGATTGAAATTGGTGGTCTTGATAAAAGACAAGAGCGCCTCTATGTGGTTGAACAATATTGTTGCACCACCCAAAAGAGCCTTGTCAACAACAGAAATTGAAGGCAATGTAGCACAGAGAGGAAGAGACTCTTTTGCAAAAGTTTTTCTATGAAATCGAAAACCGAGTCAAAGGCTGAGAATTAGTGTATGGTTTTGGCGATTTGATATGGGGTTATGGTATTGTATATGGGGTAATGGGGTATATAGTGACATGTTTACTGTACAATTTTTTTAAAAACTTCACAATGTGGAAAGAAAAAAGTCCTCAATGTACAGGTCTGGTCTTATGTGTTATGTCTAGTCAGTATATCCTTGTTCTCTAAATTATTCTTTAATCCTACTTGAACAACATTTCTGAAAAAAGAATCAAGCATACACTACATCCTACACTAAACTATATCCTAGGAAAACCTGTTTTGTCAAATTTTGTATTGAGAACATTATCATTATTACAGATCAAATCATATGATGGATGTGTTTGTGATATGACAACAAATAGTTTTGATAAGTAGTTGTATAGTTTTGACTAACGTGTTTCCCTTTCAAAAGAGCAAAGGGATTCTGCTAATTGGATGTAGTGTTGTGTTAATTGTGTGTAGTGTTTTGGAAAGAAAAAGATAATCTTTATAAAAATATCTTTAAAAAATATATTTATAGTTAGTCTGTTGCATCCAGTGTCCACTTTTTCTTATACCGTGACATATATTATATAATAATGTTGTGGCTGTGCAATCAAATGGAGGAATACCTGTGTTTTGTAGCACTGTATTACAGTAATAAGCTTCATGTTGGTATGTTGGAGTGAGGAAGTCATGGAATTATAAAAAACAGTGAATATTCAATAAGCAGATTCTATCTCTTTAATCATTGGACGTAGTCAGCTAGGGTAGGCTAATGCACATACTTTTCCATTGCAGACTGCAGTTAATTATCACCAAAACATATCTATCTGTTATTCTGCTTAATAATGCTTATCAATATCCTTTCTCTTTGTATCATCTAATGCGCCAATCCCACCAAGTTCCCCCTCATGTTTCCTAGTATGTTTTTTTTTATGTATCTCCAGTGGTAGTGGAAGTAGTTGATTTTACCCAGGAGAGGGCAGTAAGCACATATGCAAGAGGAACTTGAGCAGAGAACCCAGCGCAAGTTCTTCATTATTTTAGAATTTAACTCACAGAAAAAAGTCTTTGGTCTTTAGTTGTTCCTGGTGCTCTTCCGGTGTCCTTGTGGTCTTTCTTCCATCTGGCTTCTCTTTAATCTACTATGGCTCACATAATCCACTTTAGCTGTGTGGAGCTGCTGCTGCTGCTGGAACACCTTTGACCCAGTGTGTAAGGGCTCATTCAACACTTCATATTAAAAATGGGCAAAAAGACATAACTGTTCAGTGAGAAAAGATTTTTTTTTTATTTGATTTGAAGACAATTTCTCTTGTGAAAAACAGTTTTTGGGGGCATTTTGTAACAATTGTGCAGTGCCAGGCTAGAGTAAAAGCATATGAGCACACATTTGATGATCAGGGGGAAGATTTTTCAAATTGGTTTATGTGAGATTGGAACTGGAACACTGGAATTTTAAGTAAAGTGCATAAAATGGCTTCAGTATTTTGAAAATGAATCTGGTCAATTTAATACAGAAATCACAAATAGTGCAAATACATGTTTCTGTCATCAGGTTAATTCATTAATGTCATACACATTCAGGCGTTTCAGAAAGATTTTTTATGTCAAGTAAATTAACTTAATTCAGGTCATTTGATTTATAAGACCACATTTGTACCCTCAATGCCACTTTAACTGTCACTGTATTGTAAATGATGGTTCATTTTCAAAGCTGTTGCTGACAAACTGTAGATATTCTGTTGTAAATGCCGTACCATATCTGTGTATCCAGTGTGTGTGTGTGTGTGTGTGTATGTGTGTGTATGTGTGTTTGCGCTTGTGTGCGTGTGTGTGTGTGTGTGTGTGTGTGTGTGTGTGTGTGTGTGTTAGAAAGAGAGAGCTTGCATATGAGTTTGTGTGTGTGTGTTTGTGTGTGTGTGTGTGTGTGATTAGTTGGATATATAGAAACAATTTTACCGATTTTACAGTTCAGAAGTTTTTTGCAACAAAAGCCACACATGCACACACACAAGCACACACACACACACACACACACACACACACACACACACACACACACACACACACACACACACACACACACACACACACGCGCGCGCGCGCGCACACACACACACACACACACACATACACACACACACTGACCATTAAAACAGCCACCCAGTGATTCACCATAACCACCCGCATCACACTTTCTGACATTTTAGTGTCTCTACGAACATTTTAGCAAAATATAGCCAAGGCCTATTTAAATATGCATAAATAGCTTGAAAATATTTTCTCAGTATCATTTTTTGACAACCAAGAAATACAACATTTATTTTAACCAGTTTAAATTTAAGAAGAGCAATATATGAAGATGGTTGACAGATTTCCCTGTTTTAATTCCTAACAAAGAGAAGCACCTGTTATGACCATTTCAAGTGACAAACAATTTCGAAGTTTCAAAGAAATAAAACATTTAAGCTTGTCCGAGAAATTCAAATACATGAAACAATATTTCAAGTTTGTTTTTTAGACACATCTTTGGATGCTTTAACATATAACATCATTAATCAAAAACTTTAGTAATCCAGCAACATTTAATTAATCAAAGTTGAATTTGCAAAACATTTTTACATATTTACAATAGTGCAGAGAAAAGCTTGGTGCACAGCACAAAGGGTAAAGCATGTTCATGTTACAAAGGACAGAAACCCAGGATCCACTGTAGTAAAAAAAAACACACACACAGACTAATTTTTCTCCTCTTCCCGTTATATCGGCTGTAGAAAGTTTAAAATATGAACATTTGATATATTTGTAGTGTCTGTCCACATTCATCTCAATCTTTTTATTTTTTTATTTCACAGACAGTTTTTGCCAGACTGTCTGACTGATATACAGTACGAACAATGCCATGTAGTTTAGTAATACCAATTATCAGTTTCATTTATATTCAACGGTATAATCAGAATTCCAAGTAGTTGTGATTCGCAGCTCAGATTTTGCTTTTTTTTTACCTCTCGTAATTTATATATAATCAGTTAAACGTGGAGGCCCAAGGGAGAAGTTAAGTCATTTGTGACAGTGACATGCACAGTAAGATGGCTGGGAAAAATCTATGTTTTAAGTGATTTCAGAAACCAGAGAGCTTAGACAATGTACTGCTTTTCTTGCATTGAAGTCTGAGACTGGAAGCAGAATTCAGTTCAATTGATGCATACACATTTAGTGGCCAAAATAGCTGACTGAACTGTCAACACATCTCAAAACCTCCTTTTACCCATATCAATAATGCAAAAGCGTTATCATCAAATTCATTATAAATAGAAATGTACTGAAACCGAAACCTAGAAAAAAAAAAAAAACATTTAATCCCTTGAAACTCCTGTATTTAAATCCCACTTGTCTTAAAGGACACAAGGAAATTGCCATATAAAAAGGCTGTTAAAATGTCACTATTTGTCAACATATTAAACTCCCAAAATTGTTCATTTGGAAAAAAAGGTTTTGCATTTGATCAGACTACAATTGTAGATAGCTTGTCCTCCAGATTCACACTGTTCCTCCTGTTCTCCTGACTGGTGTGTGTGTGTGTGTGTGTGTGTGGTGTGGTGTGTGTGTGTGTGTGTGTGTGTGTGTGTGTGTGTGTGTGTGTGTTTATCTGTGTGTGTGTGTGTGTGTGTGTTTATCTGTGTGTGTGTGTGTGTGTGTGTGTGTGTGTGTGTTTATCTGTGTGCCGTGTCTGAGTGTGTTTTTGCTCATGCATACGTAAATTCTGTGCGGAGCAGCAAACTCAGGGAGTTCTGGGAGGTCAGTTTGCTGCCTCAGGGATGGGTGGAGCCCTGTCCAGCCTGACAGTCCAGGGGTCGCTGTGTGGCGGCGGCGGTGCGGGGAACGGGAAGGGTGCGTGGGGCAGAACATCGTCCCGGGCCAGGGTGAAGGAGAACACCCCCCTTTTCCTCTCCGCCTCCCCGGCCATGTGACTCCTGTCCACCAGCCGCGCCTCCGCTGCCTCCCTGCCGCCACCCTCACAGTCCTCTAGAGCTCTCCCCCCCTGCGGGCGCCTCTCTGCCAGGCCGCGGGCACCCAGGGCAGGCAAAGGTGTGGGCAGCAGCCGGCACCCGGCAGCCAGGCCCTTGTCTTGGTGCAGGTGGGGGTCGGTCGGGTACAGGAAGTTGGAGGCGCGCCAGGCGGCGGGCTTGCGTCCCCGTCGCGGGCGCGAGACGCGGCAGCTCTGGCGCTTCAGGTGGCGGTGCAGGTGGTCGGAGCGCGTGAAGCTCTTGTAGCAGTGCTCGCACTGGTAGGGCCGCACGCCTGTGTGGATGCGCAGGTGGTTCTTCAGGTCGTAGTTGTGCACAAACTTAGAGTTGCAGTGGAGGCAGATGTAGGGACGCTCGCCGGTGTGCTTACGCATGTGGATCTTCAGCTTGTCTTGTCTGTGAAGAGAGGAAAATGTTCATCTGGCCACTCTCTCATTCTTGCAACTGCACAAATGTAAGCACATACTTCTCTAAATGTATGTACATGTACACTGTCATATTTATCTGCACTCAAAGACATGACAAGACAGCTGGTAAAATCTGCCTAACTCTGTCAGGAAGTGAATGGTGCAATGACGTCAGACAAAAGAAAGTATGCAGGTTATGAGGTTTCAGAGATTCAGAGCCCGTGTCATGTGGTATTTGTTACATTTTTGCACCTGAACCACAGTTTTCACTCTTTCTTTATACATATTCCAAGTTTCATAATTCCTCACTCAAATTGCACACACCTGCAGATCTGACTTTCTGTATGGTTTCTGACATTGTAACAGACATTTCTGAAGGTAGAGTTAATTAGGCGCTGGACACATTACAACATTGTTATCTTGTCATTTCTTATTTTTCAGTTAAACTGAACAAAAACATTTGTGTGTCTGTGTGTGTCTGATCTTTGTCATAAATCCTGAAATGTAAGAAGTCAGTGAAATGATAATGTTGGATCCCTGTGTAAATCCCCCCTTGGGGTGCCATGCTGAGGGTGACTGGGATACGGACTGGGTGCTGTTCTCACTCACCGGGTAAAGCGCACCTCACAGATGGTGCACATGTAGGGCTTCTCCCCTGTGTGTGTGCGCATGTGGCGGGGCAGCTTCCCCGCTCCCTGGATCACCTTGTTGCAGATGGGGCACTGCTGTGAGGCCTTGGGCTTCAGCTTGCGCTCCTCCTCGAGCTGCCAGGGGGGGAAGACGCCCAGGTGAGAGGCGCTCAGGAAGCTCAGGTAGGAGCGCAGGTCCGCCTCGTCCTTGATCTGACTCAGCTGGGCCTCCGGGAGCACGCCGAGCCCTGGGCCCATGAACTCCTTCAGGAAGTCCCGGTGCAGCAGCCCAGGGGCCACCTCCTCCTTCAGGTCCTCCTGGATGACCTCTTTCTTCACGGCCAGGTCCAGAGGTGTGTTCTCCATCTGCGGCCCATAGGGGTGGGGGGCGTGGTGGGGCTCCAGGATCTGTGGGAAGGTGGGGAACTCGGCGGCCCACATCGGAGGGTAGAAGCCAGGCAGCAGCGGGGAGTAGCCCGAGCCTCGCTCCAGCCCCGGCATCTTCGGGTACAGGCCCTCCTGGAGCAGTGACTCAATGGAAAAGTCTTTCAGGGCTCGGCCCTCCAGGCCGTCTGGATCGCGGCCCTTGTCCGGGCTCTCCTCCTGACACCTCCTCTCGGGCCGGCTGTGGCTTTGCTCCTGCTTGGAGCTGCACGGCGGGCTCTCCCCACGCTCGGCCGTCTCTCCCTGCTCCAGGGCGCCTGCCTCCTGATGCTCGGACGCCTGGGTGGACTTCTCACTGGTGTCATCCTCGGGCTCTTCAGGTTCCTCTTCCCTGGACTCCTCCGCATCATCCTCCATATCGTCCTCCTCCTCTTCGTCGTCCTCATCCTCCTCCTCCTCCTCCTCGTAGCCGTGGTCCCCTCCTCCTCCTCCTCCACCCTCGCCACCTCCGCCTTCCTCTCCCCCGCCTCCATCCATGATCTCTAGGCAAACATTGATGATGCAGGGAATCTCCAGCATCTGTGCGGCATTTAGGATCTGCTTCACGTTGCTGGCAGTGACCGTGAGGGTTGAGGTGTAGGCGAACTCTAGGATGGCCGTCAGGGACTCCGGCCCCACAAAGTCAATCTGGTACACGGCGTGCGACTCGCTGGTGTCCGTTGCCACGGTGAAGAGCTTCTTGAAGTACTGGCTACAGGCGGCCAGCACGGAGCGGTGCGTGTGGTACTCCTGATCTTGCACGATCAGGACCACGTCGCACAGGAGACCTTCGCGCCGCTGCTCGTTCAAACTGCAGAGCACGTCGCTGCTGTGGTTGGGGAACGGGATCCCAATTAGGTCCTCTTCTCTGTACGCCATCGTCAGCCGATAGATATCTGGGGCAAAAAAAGAGGCAACAACACAGGGAAGACGAGAAAGAAAAGTAATGTTATTACTCACACAAAAGGGCACTTCATTTTGAGAAAGCTTTGAATGCCCACACGGTCTGATGCCGTCGGGTTTCAATTCAGATGCATACAACAGCTTGCTCTGCTGATGATGCACATGTCCCTTTTAAGAGGAAACAAAACATCAGAGCAAGGAGCACTCAAAAGCCACACACACAAAGGTGCAATGGCAGCAAATCTCTTGGACTCATCATGTTTATCAGACACAACTGACCCTGCTGATGGGACCACATTAATCTTAAGCGTAGTTTCCACTCATGGGCGAAGAACTGATAACAAACAGCCTTTGAAGTCTTGAGGTTCTCAGATAAAGAGAAGAGGAAAGTATTATCTTTAAGCTATGTCTTGTAAAACCAAACGAAAAAAAAAAAAACTGACAGCCACGCACACAGACACACTTATCTGTGATGTTCGGAAGCGGCAGAAACAATACAGGAAGGTAAAACGGGTCAGGTTCTACTTTCCGCACTCTGGTGACTTGCAATATGGGGACACGTTTCAGACTTTCCTCCCAACGTGTGGAACATCTTTCTACAACTCTTTAGCGCATACTCCTGAGAGAAATACTTCACTATTCACACTCTCACATTTTCCTCACTGAATACATTTATCAGCTTTTTATATCCAAATATTTATTTATTTTGCATTTTAAATCATCGGAGTGGCCTTGGGTTATACCTGTTGATTTCCATAGACTGTTTGGAGTGAGTTGTAAAATTGTTTTTGGCAACGCTGTCTCTCATTCACGTCTATGAATAGAGCTTAATCTTAGCTGCCGGCTCTTGGCGGTCACTGCAGGCACTTGGATGGTTGCTTTCATATGCCTAACCACCGCAGAGTTGTTGACTGGATTCAAATGGGCCATAGCACTCTCACCAACGCCAAAGTAAATTAGCCCCCTTGCATTATTATAACTCCTCACTGCTGTGTTACTGTAAAAAAAAGTATTTTTAACATGCTCATCCTGCATTTCAGCATAATATTGAGCTCGGTGGTAACCAATCAACTGGTTAATGTCTTCTACACTGTTGCTAGGGAACAGTTGCTATAATTGCCGTTTAGACATATAGTACTGTACAGAAAACATGCCTGTTGACAAAGAATGTGAGTATGTTGCACACAAAGATACAGCTAGCATACCTGCAGTATGAATATAAGATAAATGTTCATCTGAAAAGTTTCCCTCTGGGGTGAAGGACAAAGTATTGTTAAATGCAGAAAAGTTGTAAGGTCATACAAACCATAAGGATAGTGTTCTTATTTGTAGTAATAAGCCCTGTGTATACACTAGGGAGTATATTTTATCCTGTCAAAATATTCTGTGTCTTTTCACTTTCCTCCTGAAACAGAGCTAGTTCTCACTGTTTTCTAATACATAGCTGTGCCTGTATCTGTGGATGTCAATCAGAGCTGACAAGCAGGGAAAAGATGGACTAGTGTTGAGATGCCCTCACAGGACATGTGTCACACTGAAGATTTGGACAGAGATAGAGAGAGAGGAGGGGGGAGAGTGGGCAGGGAGAGGGCAGGGTGATGTGATGTCCCCACAAGTTCCCTGACAGGTTGTGCGAAAAAAGCGAAAAAAGAAACACAGTGTGGCCACCCCCTCCCTGGAAAATCCAGCCAAGTCAAACAGGCGTTCAGTGCTAAAAACAACAGTGCTGGATAAGGGGCCAGTGGGGGGGGGGGGTGATGTGGATGGACCGGGGGTGGGAAGGGCTGGGTCGGGTCGGGGGGGTTCCTGAGCTCTCCCACCCACCCTGGGAACACGTGCTGCCCCCGCTGCTCCCTGCCCTGCGGAGCTGTGACACGGGCGCTGGAGGGATGCACCTCCTCCTAATTACTCTATGGAGAGGATATGCCACATAGACAGGGAGGGGAGCAGGGCACCACTTTCCCACCACAAGGACTTGGAGAATCACCACCCCATCCCAGCCTTGGAGCTTTAACCCTTTCTGCTGCTGCTTCCCCTGCTGCTCCTGTGCTCAGTGTCAAGGGCACAACACTGGTGCCCTTTCAGCTTGTACAAATGGATTCATACGTCTGAATCCCCCCAACCAGAACAACATATATGTAAAAACATGTGTCGAATATCCACAACTTGGAGTGGAAAAGAGAGGGATGGTTTCTGACACCTGTTTTTTTGTTTGTTTTTGAGACCTTTGAACTTATTCCTCTAACACCATATAATAGCACTGTGGTTTATTAAATGTGGTCTCTGAGATAACTACAGTCCCTTAAAGAATGTCCTTCAATTTCATTCACTGGTAGAGCAATTCTGATTCTTTGGCCTATCTTATCTAATTCCCACAGCAACACTTCAGTATAAGTTCCGTCTAGGCTTTGTATCGTTAGTTTATCGCCGACAAAATCCTATTATCACATGAACTGCAGCCCTGTTGGCCCTCATTTGAAGAAGCTGCGCAGAGAGAAGTGAGAGGAGGAATGCTAGAGGTGGGCAGCCGAGGCAGAGCCAGGTCCCTTTGTGCTGCTCTCTGCCTCGCCACCCCCCCACACTGTCATGCCATCTCCATCCTGTGCCCACTACTAGCGCACTCTCCACTGTCACCTGCTTGCTAACCACCCAGTCCCTAACATTATGGGGGAACTCAAGCCTAGTCTTCTGGCCCCGGCATTGGCACTCCCATAGCCTTGCCCTTGGTATGGCACATGGGAAATAGTGACAATGTCCCTAGATTGTCTCCTGCTTGGCAGCACATTGATATGAATTGCCATATACCACTCTTAGTCTGCTACTTTTGAAAATTAGACTGTCAGAGATTAAATTAAATGATTCAATATTTTACGATACATTCAATTTGGAGTTTGACCGTAAAAGTAAACCAGAAACATAATTACATCTATAATAAGTTATTAGAATAATATGAATTATAAAGGCAACACAATACATCTGTTTAATTTTTTTTGCCACTGAACTTAATATGAATTCAGAGTGACTAATTGTATTCACCATGGTAACTGGGGGGTGACATATGAAAAACTATGTTACGAAACACAATAAAGTGTCTTGTGAGTTGTTTTAATTGCGAAAGCCAACCATGAGTGTGAGGCCTACATCTTCCCGTCATTGCTGACTGATTGAGAAGCACTGGGAGTGTGGGGGCTGGCCGCGCTGCACCAGTCGCTGGTAAATTGGCTAAATCTTGTTGTAAGTGAGCGGGTCCTGTGGGACCTGGCTGGCCTGCTCTAAAGCTCTTTCCTCGGGGAGCCCTGGAGCTCTCGGGTTTAACCCATCCGCTCCCCAAGCCACTCGAGGGCAGACTGCATGGCGCAACTCACACCGAGTTTTGCTATTTTTCTTCTCTAGGTGGTTTACAAGTCCACCTGTCTAGTGAGCAGTTGGGTCAGTTTTAGTGGATAGAATGTGATAATTATGTGTGATGATTACATTAAAAGTATAAGTTGACAGTGAGAGTGAGTATTGAGGTGACGTAGAGGCAGTATTAGAGGAACATGTCCTTGGCATTGGGACATATCTGTTATTGTGTACTGTTCTTCAAAAGACTACAGTTTCTTAGAGAAGTGCACAGTAATTCCGTGTCAGTGAGCAAGTGTGAGGGCAGGCTCTTGAATCCCAGGCTTGAGGTTTGTCCTCATAAAACTGCCACTCTTCTTTTACTGTCTGCTCATCTAAAGCCCTCTTCACCTTGAACAATTTCACAAAAATAATCCTGTTCTCTTTCAATATCACAAAAGAAGTGTGAATGAATTCAGACAAACAATTAAACAAAATTCAAAGAACATATAAAACATTTAAAAGAACCAAAGAAAGACTTATTCTCCCCCACATTTTTAAAATGAATTCAGGCCTTCTACCTTTAATCCTCTTCAGTAGTCTATCACTGTTAGAAATGATCAACATATATGGAGACGACAAATAAGAAGTAATATAAGACCTAATCTCTGTAATTCGTAAGTGTGTGAACAACACCACAAGAGTTGGAGGTTACGCAAACAGTAATTTATACGTGCTTTCATCCCTGATAACTACCTTCCTCGCACCATGTCAAAATAATTCCAATTACTCTATTTATGGCTTTGTTGTTTTTTTTCCATGTACTAAGGTATCTTCCATTTTTAAAAAAAATATTTTATGTTGAACCAAGGGCCATTTGTGGCTACGAAAGTAGGCGTTTGTTTTTATTGACATATCGTCAACTGGCAACCGATGGGGACATTTGGATTGATTCACAACGGATTTCTCTCTTTTAATGATTTTCGGAATTATGGTAACAATAGTACAGAAGGTAAAGTAGAACAAACTGTTAGAACTTGTGGCTGAAAAACATTGTGCCTCTGAGGGGCTTGTGTTCAAAACAAATTCTATGACCATCTAGTTCTTGGCACCATAATTTTCTACAGACGGCGTCTACAGTAAGACCCAAATAATTACATGAGTCATGAAATTACCTTGTCCACAGATGGAGCTTCTGTCACTGCACCTGAGCGGCCCTGAGCCTCTCCACTCAATCACTACTAAAACGAAACAAAAGCACTTTCAGCATGCACTCGAATGCACATGTACTCTACTGCGCAAAAATACACTGATCCCAAAACTTACAGCGCTACAGGAGCATACGCACAGTACACTTACATACACATTATACGTACCTACACACAGTACATATGTATACGCACACAATGGTGTCCTTTCTATCATCAGGTAAAATCCATTTAGAAAGAATCTCCACCCACCTCCTCTTTTCTTCAGGTATGTTTCTCTCTTTTTCTTTTGTTTTGGTGTAAATCCCTCAGACTAAGAAGTGTTGTTCAGTCACAGTGCTCTCTCATCACATCTCCCCCTTCAGACTAAGACAAAGCTGCCTGTCCATTCACAGCTCGCCGCTGTCACGCTCCCCCACTCATTCACAGAAGCCGGAGCAGCACGGGTAAATATCCACACGGGGCTGGCGCAAGAGAAAGGACAAGTGTCTGAGCGGCTCTCCCCAGCGCTCCACTCGCAGGCAGGCAGCCTCACCGCTCCGGGAGGAGGCTGGCTCGTCTGACTCGCAGTGGGGAGGGAAAGAAAAAGAGTGAGTGTGTGTATGTGTGAGAGAGAGAGAGAGAGAGAGAGAGAGAGGGAGAGAGGAGGAAGGGAGAAAGAGAGGGAGAGAAGGGAGCAGAGCTGAACGGCACTACTGCGATGTGGAGATGTCGCACCACTAGTTTTTATGGCAGGGTGGGTAGCAGAAAGATAATGATACCCCATCCTCCTCCACAACACAAGTTAAGCACAGTGTGTAATAAGGCCGTGGCTCAGACACCCTCTGATTTGGGTCAGACTAAATGAATTTTTAGTTTTGTTAGAGTGGATGTTCAGTTCGGAGGGAGTGGGGCCGAACCAGGGAGAGGTAGCTGAGAGAAAGGGAGCGCAATTCCAAACACCCTGCACCTCCAATGGCTTTGGCGTGTGATGGCACGAGAGAGGCACGGAGCAGAAGTTGGGAGCAGCGCAGGGCCAAAGGCCAGTCACAGCTCGGCGTCTCAGCGAGATTTTCCAGAGCAGTAAAATAGATACATCTTAATCCTGGGCATTTTCTAGTTTCTAATTAAGTTACAGAACTCTAAAGTCGTAAAATCCAAATAAACAACACTCTGTGGTGGAAGATGTTGAGAGAAGATGCTTTTCAACATGTGGTTACTTTTTAGTTGGTCTAACTAGTGTGCACATTTTCTTTTGATTGTACCCTTCTGAATTGTATTTGTCCAGAGTGGATCTGTTGGAACCACCAAAATAATAATTTCTGCAACCTCTATGACATATGTTTTATGTAATAAATTATAATGCATCATACAAGTGTCAAACCAAAAGACACCTGTTTTTTCACCAACGCTATACAAACACTAACTAGTAATTAATTTAATTCAATAATTGAGTTTGTTTCTTATGAAAAAAGAATGGCTTCTCTGGGACAAAAGGATAGTAAAGAATAAAAATCATCCATCAGAACACTCAATAAAGTATCTATCTATCTATCTATCTATCTATCTATCTATCTATTTATCTAATATCACACAGAACTTTCATTTTCATCAAGATTTTGCTATATGCTTTAAGGTCTGAATATCTGACCAAAAAAACATACAAGATGTTTCTCCAAAGGAAGAAATAGGTGATCAAGGCACATTATATCAAAAATTATATTAAGTAGAAAACAAACTTCAAAGAGGACCCGATTCAGCACTCTGCACATGCTCCAATCATTATAATCCACTGTTCAGTGCATTCAAAACAGGACGACCACAGCTTCCTGTTGATTCATTGCCATTTCATCTTTCTGATAATTCTGCCACAAAAGCATTTTCCAACAGACTGCTGTGCTAATGATATGGGGGGCCTAGTGTGAAGCAACAGTTTGCTTTCATCTATAGAACACCACAGTCAAATTCTGGTTTACTGGTGCTTGTTGAACCAAGTTATTGAGATGGTTGATAATATGTTATACCATGTTTGTTGCATAGCTACTGTATGACTAATTACTTTTCCATAGTATTTTATACAATGAAAATTAAAATACACATCTAAGTCAAATGTACAGGTATATACTGTATACATAAAATGATAATTTAAAAGGATAGATTGAGTCTGACTGTAAGGGCTGAGGACACAGTTCCATGGATGGAATAGGAAGACTTTACTCATGGAGTACAACATAAATGTGAGGTGATAAAAAAAAGAGATAGAAAGAGATGTTTTCATCCCACTCATTCATTCTCAAGGGGGAAATGACCTGTCTAGCATGTGAGGGCGATGAGTGAAAGAGAGAGAGAGAAAGAAAGAATGTGGGGCTGCAGCATGTAAGACACATAACAGAGCACAGGAGTGGAAGTGTTAAACGTCTAGCTCAACAATTACACATTACACACATGACATACTAAGTAAGAAAAAGGATCTTAGTTTGTTGTCTGCAATATCTCCCCAAACAGTGCTTTCCTTACCACAAACCATCTTCAACTGCCATATATGAATTAAGAGATTATTGTCACCAACACAGCATTTCAGTCTCTCTCTCTCTCTCTCTGGTTCTTGTCTCTGAACTGTGCATTCCCTCACTAAATGTGTTGAGAGTGACAAAGTGGTTTTCTAACGACTGAGCTGGGAGCAGAGGCAGGATATCCTATATGACATCAGAGGTGCTGCACGCCTAATTATGTAATTTGGACACATTCAAACCATCAGTCTCAACTGACCTGATTTCTCTGGACCAAGACATGAAGTAGCTGTTCTTTTTCATGGTTTTATGGTCTATTATACACAACATAGAAAATGTAATATGGGACAAGAAACAAATAACATTCATTTTCTCAGAAGAAATGGTTACATCAAATAATCACAAAAATGGAATACAGTATTTTGGTAGTTGTAACTATATAGCAGTGGATAGCCGAGCGGTTTTAAGAATGAAAGCTGCGTGCCTCTGCTCATCTATGCCCATGGCCTCCCAGGGACTTTCTAGTTGAGACCACAGTCTTTTCCCTAGCGGTTACACTGTTTTGACGATGGTGATTCAAAGTGCTCTGTACTGTATCTGGCAAATAAACAGAGCTCCCTCTAAATGCTAGTGGACTAGACAGACAGCCAGACAACCAACCATCACAGAACACTAGTTATCCGGATGTTCAGCCTGTTGTCATAGAAACTCCTTGCAGGTATCTCTCCTTGCATGACAACAGTATGTGAAACTGCTGGACTTAAAATCTCTACCAAACAGTTATCAGCCAGGGTTGAATATTTCATCATGCTTAAAGCGTACATTTGCAGAAGACACAAAGGAATTTGGATTGGTCTGATTTCTTCTCATAGCAAACTATGAGAAGCCTTTTGAAATCTGTTATCTTCAGCAGTTCTGGACTTGGCTGTAAGTCGCTGAGGGTTTGAGTGTCCGTTGTGCTCGTTTGCGCGGTTCTTTGAGAGCCTCTGCAGTCTGTTCGCACCCAGGAAGCTGGGGCTGAGTAAGTGTTTGGCTCCACAGTACCTGTTTGCTTTCACCCGCCGTTCCTGTCATAGCAGGCAGCCACAGCTCCCAGCACAGACAGAGCCAGAGAGAAAGAGAGGGAGAGAGAGGGAGGGAGAGAGAGAGAGAGAGAGAGGGAGAGAAAGGAAGAGAGAGGGAATGAAGGAGAAAGAGAAGAAAGAAATAGAGGGCAAGAAACAAGAGCGAGAGTGAAGAGAGCAAAATGAGACTGAGAGAGGAAAGAGAGATGATGGACACAGAACAAAAGCAGCAGAAAAAGAAATGAAAAGAGGGACAGTGTGCGAGCGAGAGGGAAAAAACTGGGAAACGCAAGACAAAAGCCAAAGGAGTGTGTGCTCAACTGAGCCAGAAAAGGGTGGTTCATCAAAATGTGTCAGCCAGTTTTATAACAGCGTTTTTTTTTTGAAAATTAAATATCGCATGAGACACAGTCTTAGCAGTGGGTGTCTAGTAACCACTCACAGCCCAACTGAATGCCATAAACAGACCAGGCTTTCCAATAGGCTTGACCATAACCCTCACCCCAGTGTAATTCAAACAGGTCTTTCAGAAAAAGTGACACTTTTTCTTTGCTTTTCAGTCCGACAAACCTACCTGATGTCTTTGATGCTTGGCACCACTGCACCACTCTCAGACCAGAATAAAGTCAGTACATCTTGGTGCTTAATAACATTTTGAAGGAGTCTGTCTGACTTAGCCTTGTGAGACACACTCTAGTCACTCTCAGTGTGTAATGGCCAGTAAGGATTGTGGACTTCCACAGGACTGTGTCTCTCTGGCTTCTGCCTGGATGGCCTCTCTTCATGCCTGGCTCTCTCACCCCATTGGCCTCGGCTTGTCTGGGAAGGAGGGGGCTGCGCGGGTGTTTACGTGGGAGGTACTCCGGGGGAGGCCAGAGGATTGTGAGAAAGAGCAAGCACCCCCACAGATCCACTAACTCTGGACAGACCCTCAGCTCCCAGACCTCCTCCAAGGACAGCACATACACACGCGCACACACACACACACACACAAGCCACAGAAAATCTGCTGCAAGTTCATTTTTGCACCTCACAAAGGTAGTGGCTCACAGTCTTCAGTTCTGCTGACAAATGGAGCCCTCTCTTCTGCCTCTGGTTGCATTGTTTAGTCTGTGTTAGTGTTAAACAGACTCATCTGACATGGGACTGTAGCCTGGGGGAGGCACCTGCACCTGAGGTGTGTGTGTGTGTGTGTGTGTGTGTGTGTGTGGAGGGGGGTTATGGTGGGGTGGGGTGGGGGGGTGGTGTGTCCAGGCCTGCTGTACAGCTGTGCTGCTCTGAGAAAGCCCTAGTGCTTGTCACGCTGCTAGGCGGCACCTGATCACCCCTTCGTCAGCTCACAGAGTTGAGAGACTGTGAGACGGTGTGATGAGGGATGTGGTTTTGCGTGAATGGAAGTATCAGCTTGTACCAAAGATTCTAGAACAGAGCTCTGTTCTAGAATCTTTGGCTTGTACTATAGACCCTTTCAAGAGAGTTCCATTATCAGCATCATAGTTGGCCCCACAAGGCTTCCGTTTTAACATTCCATATGTTGTCTTAATGCAGAGGAAGTATATTGGGAACCAAATAGATCGTTCAGGCATTGTTTTTGTTTTTATTGTTGAAAGGGTCTATAAGCAATTACCAAGGAGTGCAAATGCATGGAGGGTGCACACAGTATGGGAAGACAAGTGGCTTAGCACTGAGGAGTGGTCATCGAAAGAATTGTATATTAGATCACCCTTCAACCCATGTAGACACACACACACACACACACACACACACACTCCACATGGAATTTGCGTATATAGAATATTTTTGTCTCTCGGTGTGCTCCATGTGGCAGCTGAAAAGGGTGAAGGGCTTCGCTTCTCATAGCGTCAACACATCACTGCTGCGGATATAGAGCCCCTTATTCCCTTATTTTTCCAGAAGAAGTTTTATAATAATCACAAAAGAAAGATTTCCTACCTGGCACACAGACACAACGGTCAATAACTAGTATTGCCACAGCATCCGTTAGATTAGCAAAGGTAGATTAAGCATGAGCGATGAGAAAAAAAAAGAAAGTTTTTCAAAAAGGCAAGAAGACGAAGAGACGCAACAGAAGGATTGCACTAAATTCATGTTGTAGTAAACTTTTTGGTGAGGTGTGAGGTTTGGTATGTTTTTCTGTGGGCATATCACACCCAGAACCAGCACTCAGAATGAAGTTGAACTGGATTTGATCAGTGTTCACTGTAAGCTACTGTGTGGATATACAGTATATTAATGTACAGTATAGGCAGTGAGAACACACTATTAGTGACTGTCTTGTATATATTTCATGAAAGTGTGTCTATTTGCGTGGTGCAGATTTATAATGTGTATATGAACACTGCATTCACCTGTGTAAGAGAGAGAGAGAGAGAGAGTGTGTGTGTGTGTGTGTGTGTGTGTGTGTGTGTGTGTGTGTGTGTGTGTGTGTGTGTGTGTGTGTGTGTGTGTGTGTGTGTGAGAGAGAGAGAGAGAGAGAGAGAGAGAGAGAGAGAGAGAGTATGTGAGTGTGTGTGTGTGTGTGTATGTGTGTGTGTGAGAGAGAGAGAGAGAGAGAGAGAGAGAGAGAGAGAGAGAGAGAGAGAGAGTATGTGCGTGTGTGTGTGTGTGTGTGTGTGTGTGTGTGTGTGTGTGTGTGTGTGAGAGAGAGAGAGAGAGAGAGAGAGAGAGAGTATGTGAGTGTGTGTGTGTGTGTGTATGTGTGTGTGTGAGAGAGAGAGAGAGAGAGAGAGAGAGAGAGAGAGAGAGAGAGAGTATGTGCGTGTGTGTGTGTGTGTGTGTGTGTGTGTGTGTGTGTGTGTGTGTGTGTGTGTGTGAGAGAGAGAGAGAGAGAGAGAGAGAGAGAGAGAGAGAGTATGTGCGTGTGTGTGTGTGTGTGTGTGTGTGTGTGTGTGTGTGTGTGTGTGTGTGTGTGTGTGTGTGTGTGTGTGTGTGTGTGTGTGTGTGTGTGTGTGTGTGTGCGTGTGTGTATGTTAGGGGCTGGGGTGAGCAAGGACAGCTCCTGCTCCCAGTGGTGATAATGAGGGGGAGGCTAGCCTCTGTCTGCCCTCCAGCGATCTGCCACCTCCTAATTAAAACCAGCCAAGCTGCAGGGCAGGGGAGACAGACGTCTGTCATAGCAGGACTACACACACTGCACATGCACACACACACACACGCACACACACACACAAAGAGGCTGATTCACAAGCACACATTCACTCACACATATACACGTTAACTCACACTCATGGGCACAGTGGGTTTTTTTTATATTTTGTTCATGCCAGATGTCTTGACTTGGTTTTGATTTTGGTTCTGTTGGTCAAAGTGTGGTAATTGTGCATTAGTATTTAATCTTGGTGGTGCTCTGACTGTGACGGGTCAGTGACAGGAGGTATAATGCTGCACTAAAAGTCGGGATGGGCGGGTGGGCAGATTAATGCAGTCCCTGTTTGTGAGAGAGTGATAGCCCACACACTCATCTCCAAATGCGGCCCACCCCTCCCCTCCTCTCCTCTCCTCTCAATGGTGGGTGGACCCACTTTTCAATACTGAAATCTTTCACAGAACATTTCTAAACAAAGGATTTGTGTGATAATATGTGTTTGTTTGTGTGTCCGCGTGCATGTATATATATGTATGTGATGGTTTAAACCGGTGTGTTGTTCGCAGTCTGTTTCCAACTGTCCATTGTATTTAATTTGTCAGTGATAATTTTACATGGGAGGCAGAGAAACGTGACTGGTTGTGTCTTATTGTCATTTACCTATCTTGCTTTGCACATGGAGAGGGTGGAAAGGAAAGTCAGGGGGTTGCCAGTGGTTACAAAGACTATTTCTGATCCACTTGGCCACACAGGAAACACCTACACATCAGTAGACCATGTGCCCGCATCTGAGGTGTATAAAGCATGAACTGTGCTGGGGGAGAATCGAAATCCTTTTAAAGTTTTTTTTTTTTTAATTACAAGACTAAGATTAATAGATAAAAAATAAAAAAGCTACTTTGACAAAGCTTTTGACAGAAATGTCAAATCCCTAAAACTCTTCAACAAACCTTCAGTATTAGAGTGAATAAATGGAATAAATGCTCTACTTTACAACGATACAAAACTACTTTAAAAAGAACTAGACAGAAGCATATTTGGTTGTGAAAGGAATGACTAATCTCATGTAATTCTTGTGATTTTTAGTTATATATATATGGTTGTGAAAGAGCACATGGGGGGCCTTCAAGGAAAGTAACCTGAGCATTTGTTTAACATTGTTGGAAATGGTGGTCCAGATTTGAAAATAGTAACATGATCTTTTATGTGTCATCCTGCTTCAACATGAAAGCCCTTAACACACATGAGGGAAAGTTAGATATGAGTCTCTGTCGTAGTGATATGTATTCTTTCCAGATTACTATTACATACAAATGTCAAGGATAACTGCAGTAATTATGGAGCAACAGTACAGTACTTTGATCTGATTGCATCATGGCACATTGTTACAGTGTTTCACAGCTGCAGGGATGTCAGGTAAAGGTCACACCTAGATCACTTTTTTCTGCTCCGTCTTGGATCAAGAGGCTAGGTGAATTAAGGACAAGCAAAAGGTGACAAGCTTAGGTGACTTCCTGAGCCTCAGCAAATTCCTCTTAGTCTTCAGATTAGTATGAGAGAGAGAGAGAGAAAGAAAAAAAAGAAAGAGAGAGAGGGGGGGTGATTGACCTCAGGGTGTGTAAGTGAGGGAGTGTGTGCGTGCCTGTCAGTTTGAGAAGGGCGGATCGTGAGTAAGGCAGAGTACACAAATCCCCCAAACTTGCTTTTTTGGCAGGGAGCTGGCCCTGCACCCACCCACAGCAACCTTCTCAAGCTTCCACCCACCCCCTATTCATCTGTGCACTCCACCGCTTACTCACACACTCATGTACTCACTCACTCTCACGCGCACGCACGTACACACACTCTCTCTTCTCTCTCTCTCTCTTTCTCTCTCTCTCTCACACACACACACTCATACACTTGTACGTACATCAGATCAGAGCCTGAGCCACCAACGCATTTTTACCACACAATCAATATCAACCTATTCTATTCTGCCATGCTGTGTCCTGGTCTATTGTGCTGTCAGTCTTTTTTTTTTTTTTTAATAAATAGCAGATTGTGTCGGTCTACCCTTGGTATGTAGATGCTAATGCCTGTGTCACTCTTTGACAAGGCCAAATCAGTTTGCAGTGGAAGCTAAGAAAGATGTTCAGTTAAAATGTCTTCCAGTTGATCCTACACTTTAGTCACACTGCTACAATAAACTGAAGCTTTTTTTTTTTAAATCTAGAACTACCTTGAAAATGACCCTGCAACATCTACACTGAATAGCCGAACAAAAGTATGGGAGTATACAGTATGTCACACAGGGTAGATGTGAAAGCTTCAAGGGCGTTAGTGACTTTTCACCTCTCTTGCACTGATCACACCAATAAAAGAACAGAAGCAGTCCTTCACTCGCAGAAACGGCAGTTCCCATGAATCCACACAGCTCTACATTGACCTTTTCCCATGCCTCTCTTTTAAAGGTAATCTATTGGTTCTGATTAATATGCCCTCAAAAAAACAACCTCTCTAAGAGTATTACAGATAATATTGTTGAAACTAAGAAGTAATGAGAATATGTCCCGTCCTCAGTGGGAGGGCACTAGGGTGAGAATAAAACACATTTCATCTTTCTCAGATTATGAATACATGTATATTCACTTATGGACCCTTTCAAGAGAGTTCCATTATCAGCATCATAGTTGGCCCCACAAGACTTCCTTTTTAACATTCCATATGTTATCTTAATGCAGAGGAAGTAGATTGGGGCCCAAATAGAACGTTCAAGCATTGTTTTTGTTTTTATTGATGAAAGGGTCTATACAGTATGCATAATGTGTTGGTTACGTATTGTGTACTTTCCTGTGCATTTATGGATGTAAGCATGATTGTACACTTCATGTGAAAGCTATTATTCATAGTAGTATTGTAAAGGTGCCTGGTGCTGGCTCTGCAGGGGTGGGGGGGTAGAGTCGGTGCTGGCGTAAGCTGGGTTAATGTGGCCAGGGCTTTGTGCTGCCTGTTGCGTTCCCACACAGCACTGCTAGAGTGAGCAAATAGGAGGCTACTCCTGCAATGTTTGTGAACACGCCAATGTAAAAGTATCCCCGCTGTAACAAAAGCACCTCTCGGATCAGGTTCAGAACCTTGATAAACCTTCAGTCCTGGTGACTGAAAAGACAAAGGTGTGGTGCTTATCCCCGTGTAACCCCTCTCTTTCTCCCTCCTCTTTTTTTTATCGCAGTCTCTCACCCTCTACCTTTTCTCTCACCCTTGCCGTTTCTCTTGCTCAATTCTTTTTTCAGTTTTTCTTTTTCTTTCTATATCTCTCCAGTCCCATCATCAGTTAGTTTTCTGTCATTACTTTCTAATTCTGCAGCCCTCAACTGTGTGAAGTGCTCTCTTTCACTTCCTCCTCTCTCCTCCACTGTTAGCTTTTTAGGCTGGCAGCTTCACGTCATCTCATTGCTGTGGCCAGTTGAGTAATTGCTAAATAGTTGACCTGTAAAGTACTGGAGTATGATATGAAAATTATCCATTTAGATTTAGTGTGAAAAGAAATCGCTGGGTGCCCATGGTCTACAAGGGATGTGACGGGGGGCCACGATAAAAATGGACAAATAATTCAATCTATCCAATCGTCTGCTTTTCCATTTGATACGAACCTTTCTGCCTCTACACAAAAAACAAGCATCTTTTATTCTTTACACCATTCCAATGCATGAGATTTTGCTGCACAATAAGGAAATTCCGTTGGATTTTTTTTAACATTGACATTGAATATAATGTAAAATGCAGATTACAGTATGCTACTGTGCTTTGTCTGCAGACAAAACCATGATCAGCAAAAATATCTGTCTTGCCTTGCGATCAAATGAGTTTATCATTTATATATTTGAAAGAATACTATGGGACAAAAGTAGTAAAAATGAATGTGAAATTAGTCAAAGTGTGTTGTAGAAACAAACATTGACCTCAGATGTCCTGAACCTTTTGCTGCTTCTGCGCAAAGAAAATGAGGGGTACTTTAAGGACACTGCTAACATGAGGTTGTACTCAATATTACATGTGCACACTCAATTCAAATAACATGAATTCAGTTAAATAATGAAATGGTGTCTTTGGAATGTTTACCTAATTGTGTTATGTTAGTGTTGTGTTGGGAAAAATATTTAATTCTCATTAAGTGTGCGTAGACACAATATGCCACACACACACACACACACACACACACACACATACACACACACACACACACACACCAAGGTGTGAAATGGTAATAACGTAATGTGATTGTGAGATATCATTAATACACTGATATACATTATTAATAATGTGGCAACAACTGTATCTGAATCTGCAAGCCATACAAATTCTACAGTCTCTTAAAAAGACAGCATACACAACCTCACTGGCCTAGACAAATTTGTCAGCTGTCATCCTGTGAGCCTATATGAGAGGGATAGGGAGAGAGAGAGAGAGAGAGAGAGAGAGAGAGAGAGAGAGAGAGAGAGGTGGAAAGAAGGAAGAGAGAGACCATCACTGAGGACTTAGGGCTATGGCAGCAGGTGTGGGGTAAACCCAGGCAACCAACACTACGAGCCCTAATGACTAAAAGCGAAAAGTCAACTACCCACGACAAAGCATGACACATTCCGTATAGCTTTCTTAAGTAACCTGTGATAAATTGTACTTCGAGGGATATGGAAAAAGAGAGTATGAGAGAGAGAGAAAGAAATGGAGAGAGAGAGAGAGAGAGAGAGATGTTGCTGACCTTTCTGTGGTGCTCTCTGAGTTGTTGCTCTTCTCGGTCTCAGTCCCTGTCAGGAAGCAGGGTGTTATCCTCTGTCAGAGACACAACGAAAGTGAGAGAAATGACTGAGAGATAGCGAGAGAAAGAGAGAGAGAGAGAGAGAGAGAGAGAGAGGGAGAGAGAGAGAGAGAAGGAGAGAGAGAGAGAGAGAGAGAAGGAGAGGGGGTGGGAGATGAGCTAAATTTTTGCACAGAAGGTGTGTCTCTGAATCGGGATTGGAAAATGAGCCCTAGCACTGAATGGTTTCTGAGAGAGAGAAAGAGAGAGAGCCAGAGAAACAAAACAAAACAAATGTGCACACCCACCTACCAACACCCCTCCCTCTTAACCAAAAGTATTTGGCAGCGATCCCCAAACATCCACCTGTGCTGTTACTTGGGTGGGGAGAGGAGGAGCACACCCAGCACTCCTGCCTGCTAACCTGCTCCTATTTCAGGGATGGGGCAATGCGTGGAGGTGGTGGGGGAGCACAAGAGGAAGACAGTGCAGTTGGTATGCACACGCACACGCGCGCGCACACACACACACACACACACACACTAATATGTAAATGGGAAACACCTTGCTCTTTCTAGTCTACAGTTTAACAATGTATCTATGTGTTCAATGCATGTCAGTCCCACTCCCACATCAGAGACTCTCAAAGAGACAGAAAAATGCATGGCCTTCAGTGAAATGTCTCCCCTTTCAGCTCAGATAATGTATGAGTTATGGTTTTAATGGAAAAGGCTAAGCTTTCAGTTTGTGAAGAAAGACATGTTTATTAAAACATTCATCATAATATGATATAAATCAATTATTCTAGAATGCATGTGCTCCCGCTATTATGTAGACAAACATAACTTGAGCTGCATGGCAGCATGAGTGGCAACATGAGGTGGGCATGCTGGCAATAAGGCTAAACTCCCATGGGTGTTAGAATATTACCATCATGTCCACTTCGCCAATATATCATTCAATGACTATAATTTTATAGCCATGGAAAGTTTATGGCTATAATATATCACCTGCTTTAGACAACATCTGATCACAGCTACCATTAATAAATAGATGTTGTAATAAAATATCAAAGATGTAATGAATAAAAAGATGTCAATTAAAAATAATGCTTATAGGGGTAAACATAAAGTAAAATCTTATGATCTATTTTAAGTTGTAGCCACATCTATTTTGGTTTGTTAATAACCTGACTGCCTATTGTATTCCAGCAGAAAGCTAAGAGGCTCAAGTTTGGGAAGGGCCCTCTCTATCAGCCTCACTATAGGGCAATTAAAAAGCACCAAAAAAGGGTGTGGGGTGTTCTTTACTTAGTGAGCAACACACTTGAAAAACAGGTGTGTGCACCATAAAGATAATCACCTCTAGACTTCCTTCAATGCACTGAGTAACAGCAAACAAATCCTACTGCCTTCTCCCATGTATGCTTAATCTGATATTCTTTATATGTCTTTATTCACCGCTGATTATAAATGAGTTATTCTTTAGTGATTGCATTGTGTAAGGCCTATTCACAGTTTTGAATCTCAGAGGGTGGAAATGCAGTTGAAAAAGAATCCATTTCATGGATCTATTCACTTACTCTATCAACACACCGTAATCATTTGGGATATAAAAATCATTGTGTGTTTGATTCCTATTTGCTCAACAAATGGTTGGACCCCTGACAGAGATATGCACTATTTTTTTTTTTTCAAATGTAACCATTCATTATTGCCTTGCACAATGGGGTTAAGCTGCTCACAAAGAGGAAATCTACTGTGATATGGATAGATATAAGACTACAGTGTACAGTATTGTACATAGTTTTACCAGATCGGGTCACATAAGGCCAAAATATAGTTGTAAAAACATTCATGCCAATATCTTACAGGTAATGGATTGTACTTCATCACTGAATGATTTCCTCTGAGAAAAATATTCAGCAGGCTGAATCTGTTGAATGACATTTGAAGCATATTCAAGCAATGTCTGGAGATTTCAAAAAGAGATGCATTTTCATTCCTTTTCTTTCCTTTCCTTTCACAAAGGCCTCAAAACAAGACCTGGCTAGGCCAGAACAGCTCAGAAAATGATAACTTGCACACTTCCCCTCTCAGTCCCCCCTCTGACTTCCTATTGCAGGTTGTATACTACGAGGGCTTAGGCCAAAAGGGGCATGGGTGACATTTCGTCAACTTTACAGGAGGGCCAAAACAAAGAAATCTGACTTTGATCTGACTTTATATAATTATTTCTGTGTTTAATGAGGATAATAATACACATGGATAACAATATACTTAATAAACAATATTTTATGCATGCGCCTGTTTGGCACCATTTTTTCTTTCCATTTTGAATACGAAATGTGGATGTATCTGCTCACAATATGGATGAAGTATTACATTAATGAGTTAAAGACCCCTTAAATATATTTGTTTTTTTTACCTAAAAATAACATTTCCAAAATAATTTCGATGGCACACGAACTCTTAATAGTAGGGGGAACGCCACTTCAGCCGCACTCTATCGCATGTAAAACTACCATAGAAAGTTTAGTGTTTAGCGAGAATCGAAATGGAAAAGAGCTGCTATGCTACAGGAAATCGGAGATCTCTTTCTACAGACTGCTGTCAGTGCATTCCATCTATATTGTATCGGAGTTATGTTCATACTTTGTTGCAAAAGACGTTTCTTGGTGTTTTAAGCCCCCAACATTGTCTACAACAGCGCTGCCTGGAAGGCGATAGGGTTAGGCATGGGTTAAGGTTAGGTTTAGGGTTAGGTGCCATTATGTCGACGGTGGCAGCGCTACCTGGAAGACGACGTTGGGGGCTTAAAACTAGCCTGGCGGGCCATCCTATATCATTGAAATGTATAGTCTGGAATCGAACCATTCACCTCGCTTAATCCAAGGGGCGGGCAGAGAATTGTCTTTCAAACTGCCTAGGCATGCAATAGGCCAGCGTCCACGGCGTCAGCCAATAGAAATACCTATGGTTTGATACTAGACGTACAGGCTGAGCAAATTAATTTGCCGCCGCAAGGGTGCGTCTAGATTTCTAGGCTAGCTTAAAACACCATCGAGCGCAAAAGACGCATATTTAGTTTGTTTATTATTGTGCTTCTCGACTGTAGGGGGACCCCAGGAGCAAATCTTCTTCAGTGCTGCTTTAAACAGTCCATTGTGATCAAATAAAAATATCACACTAAGATATCACTGCATTTTATGTGTCCTTTCCACAGCCATCTCCATTGCAAATGGATGCTTGTCATGTTTGTTTTCTCCCTTGTGACTTAGCAAGTAGGCCTAGCTGAGCGCCTATCAAACATATTGTAGCATGCAGGGGTGTTTTGTTCTGAACTAATGTATAGTACATAATGTATAGTCCGGTAAAAAAAACTATGAATTGAAGGCATTACAAGGAGCTAAACAATAATGGAGATTTAACAAAATAAAAGTTGTTTCTGGGAGTACTTGCATGACTTTCTGCTTGGCACGCATGTTACAGTATGACTCCAACCTGCAGCGTTCTGTCAACACACTTGCTTCAACACACGCGGTCAAAACGCATGATACTGGAGGTCCTTGCATCTTGCGGACGCATCATGTTACCTTGCGTTGGCTTGTGTGACCGACGCACCAAGCGAACGCAGAATACGCATGGCAGCCATGATGCGTACGAGAATGAGTCTGTTAGCAGCAAGTATCAGTCCCTTATTACTGTAACTCAGCCCTTAAAGGGAAACACTGGTCACAACAACAACCTGGGGTCTATTTTTGGATGATACAGTAATAAGAGTAAATATTTGTTTGGGACTAGAACGACGTCAATCAGTGCAGTTTTCAGTAAGACCAGAATATGCATTTACAACTGAATAGCATATAGCATAGCCTTTGAGGGCAACTTCGTTATGGAAAAGTGAATCGCATTTAAAAAAATGTTTTAAAAAAATAACTAGGCTCAAAGAATCATTAAAGGAACAGGCCGACTTTTTGGGACTTTCGCTTATTCACCGTATTCCCCAGAGTTAGTTAAGTCGATACACGCCCTTCTCATCTCCGTGCGTGTAGTTACTCGGTCTGATGCACCCACTGCTAGCCTAGCTAAGCACATGTGCCTCGAAGTGGCTGGTGCCAATGGCCTACACATCCCAATAGTGACAGAAGAACTCCAATATTTTCCTATTTGCTGTGATTTGTAGTTACAATGTGTACAAATAGCAATGTCAAATTTTGTAAGCCCATACTTGGTCAAAATGTTTAACTTTTTTCCCCGTCTTCCCGTTTTAATATTTTCCTGTAAAATATCCTGTATTAATACTTTCATAACATTAGTCCTACCATCGGACCTGTACTGTTGTCCTGTTGCTACCCCCTTCCGGTGAAACAGATGTTTTCAAAGTATTGTTTTACTTTCTTGAAGGCGACCTTAGAGTGATAGCCTATTTAAGATAACGGTGTGGTTGTTGTGAAAGCATGATTTGACGCTAATCTGTAAGGAAACCTAGCTTCAAACCTCGTTTAGTGCAGCCGTTTTTTTGTCTGAATTCTTGCTGTCAGCAGAGGGATACCAACAGAAAGATGAATGTTGAAAAGTTCCTGAGTAACCTGGGAAATCTCTCTTATTTTCAATGCTCAATGTTAACAGCTATGCTCCTTGGGGTTTGAAGAAGTAACACCAGAGCTTTTCAGTTGCTGCCTGCATATCACTCCGCCCAAGTAGCAGTGCTTCGCCTGAATGTGAACATACAGTAGTACCAAGTCTGTATGCGCTTACAAAATGGCTGTCTCATTTGACATTGCTATTTGTACACATATACAAATCACAGCATGTAAATGAAATGAAAATGTTTGTTTCTTTGTCACTATTGGGGGGTGTTAGGCTATTGGAACAGGCCACTTCGAGAAACCTGCACTAAGCTAGGCTAGCGGTGGGTGCGTCAGACCGAGTAACTACACGCATGGAGATATGTATCGGCTCTGGGGTACTCTAGGGAATACAGTGAATGAGCTAAAGTTCCAAAATGTCGGTGTGTTCCTTTAAATGTCTATGCTACTATGCAAAAAACAAACTGAAGTATTTCTACCTTTGCAATTGTAAAGACAGGGTATAAAAATGACTCTTTGTGCAGTCAGTGCATTACCATGGTCTTCTTTAGGTCACCGCCATCTTGTGAGGAAGAAAGTCGATTACTGAACTCTCCTCCTTTTGTTTCCATTGACAGAATTTGTGCTGCATTCAGTAATTGCCTTGTTCAAACTGCATACACAATATATCCACAGTGAGCTTACGCCTTTTTGACATCAATTGGTTCAGTGTGTCCTTTGGTTTCTCACTGATAACTCTAAACACTACTGTATATAGTTTCTGGTTCTCACCCCTCACCCCCCACCAGTTGCTGGTGATTGGCAGTTGTCCCTAATGAGATGGTTGCTTGAGCTCTACACTGTTTCACCTTTACAAATGAACCTGGAAAATAAATGTTCTATAAATGGGCATAATTTAGACCACCAACCTATGGACATCTCATTGTTTGAGAAATAGCAGGAGAGACTACAATTTACAATTGTAGGCCTACATGTACAAGCAAAGCACACATAGAAATACACACTTCACATGTGACACCTTCATGGCTGGACTGAAAGATGAGTTAAATGCAATGCAAATGTCTTGGATGACACATTTATTCATGTGCGAGCGGCTATGCTCAACTTTACAGTAAATTGCAGTCAGCAGTCAGCAGCGTCCGTCTTTCAAGAGCAGGGTCGACCTCATGTGTCACTTTCAGGATGCACTCAGGCTGAGACACTCCCTTACACAAACACCCCCCACCCAGGCACAGGCCCACAGCTGCTCTTCCCTGCTCTCTCCTTCTCACCAGTCCTGTCAGACACCACTCCCATCCCAGGGCATGAAAATGGTCACAGCAGAGCACGATGTTGCTTGGGGTAAAGATGTGGTTGGACATATTAGTCTTGCCACTTATTTGACTTCATAACTGCATTAAACATCGTTGGACTATAATGTGTTGTTCCACCTTAGCACCCAATATTATCCAGAAAGAGGTAGAGATTAGCCACTGTGTCTCTTTATGTACACTCATTTAAACTGTGAACTAACACTGTTCTGTTAAACTAATACAGAATTGTTTGAGGGTGAAAGAGAATAAGGGAAACTAGTGGGCGAAGGCTTGAAAAGGCATGTGCAGTGGCAGCAGCAGAAGAAGGAGGAAGTGAACTGGATGGTATAGCTTTAGTCATATAAGGAGGAGGAATTGTTCAGTTGCACCAGATGAAGTACACTCAGGGCTAATAGCTATAACTGTACCATTACCATTGCCAGGGGACAAAATTCATTGGTAAGAGTCCCAGCAGCTGACTGAGAAAATGCCAGTGTCACTAGAGGCCAAAGGGAAGACTGACACTGCAAAAGAGTGATGAAATTGAGATGTAATCACTGGGCCTCAAAACAGGCTCTATTGGGGTTATTTGAAGGAGGGGACCAAAATGATGAACAAACCCACGGTATGGAGCTGCCACCAATCAAGGTTATAAATGAATTCTAATTAGCTGTAATAACCTATGGCATGGTATCAACAGTTAGATCATGTTGGGACAGGAATCTCCTGAGGTCTGTGCAAGTATGGTCAAATGTGAACGCACAAAGACAACCTGAGTAATCCATAGTGAGAACGAGTCGGAGGGAGAGGGATGGCAAGGCCCACAGGGCCAGCGGTTCCCAGAGATAGGCGGTGCCAGAGATACACACCCCTGAAGCGGTCGGACTGGTTCACACCAGCTGCCCCTTCCCCTCCCATACCCTCCACCCTTTCTTTCTCTCTCTCTCTCTCTCTCTCACACACACACACAGTCTCTCTCTCACACCCACAACACACACACACACACAGACACACACACACACACACCCCTCTGTGTCCCTGCCAGGCCCTACAACCCAATGCATGAGAAGACAGGGAGAGGAATGTGATCTAACCATGCTCTCCCTGAGATATTACCTCACCCACCCCCAGCCCTCTCTCTCTTGTTCTCCCCTCCTCCATTACTGCAGTGGAACTGCCAGGCCAGAATGTTTTTCTTAGCCTCTCCTACACAGATTCACAGAGCCACTCTCTCTCTTTCTCTCTCTCTCTCTCTCTCTCTCTCTCTCTCTCTCTCTCCAGGGTGAGGGGTAACGGTGTGCAGTGGTATTGCCACAGCCTCAAGGCTCACATGAACTTAACCATATAGTAGGTCCTTAGCACAGCTTTTTACATTCAGTTGTTTTCATCCATGTTTCAATTGTCTCACTACAATCATTTTCCTTTTACCATCACTATCATTTTATTTTGCTCCTTCTCCTTTTTATAAAAGAATTTCTAAAAGCAAGTTGTTCTTAATTTAGGAATGGTGAGAAAGTTGCCCATTTACTGTACATTACAATTCTGGATAAGTTTGCAGTCACCTGGTATCAATTCATTGAATGTGCTTTGGGAAAAACAAACCTAGTATGTAGAAATGTAATAATAACTGCATTATATTTGGGGGGGGGCAGGTGGTAAAATATCATTTGACCTTCAACCTGTGTAAAGGCTGCGGGTGCTGTCAAATGATCATTCTTTGTGGTTTTGGTATTCACCACAAGTTGTTAAACTGATATGTGAATCTCATTCTTGTCTCTCGTTCTCTCTAATCAATAACATATGCCTTACAGTGTTTTGGCTGTCTCCCTTGGTGGGTAATTAACTACATATTTCTGTATTTCCTTCTGTATTACACTGTAGAAAAATAAATACATGAGCAACTTTCACAATCTGCAGGCTTGTACCTCAGTATTGTGCATTGTTAGAAATCAAGTTTTAATACATTAACATCTTCTTAATGCAAAATGTAACACTACCATGAGCTGCAGTAGTTATGGGGTTACAGCAAGGCCCTAACATCTTATTTGAGCATAACAGCCATCTGTAGTATGACTTACATTTGTTTTTTGGAACTGTTAAGACATTTATCAGAATTCACAAATGAAGGGATCCTGTCCACTATATGAGACATGTGATGCTTTACACAATGTCACGTGTCAGATGTGCACACAGTGTTAATCAGATGTAACTCCACCATTTTGGTTGATGGCCTTAACTTGCACTACAGTATGTAAGAATAGGGACCTACGGTACATGTCAAACTCATGTTGACCTAGCGGTGTTTGATCAGAGCAGAATGTAGACAGAGCAATACAGGAGTACACTAGTGTTTATGCCTGGACCTCTAGAGAGAGGAGGGAGGGGGGGGAGGAGAGAGGGTATCATTATAACCACCATTACTTGTTTAGTGTTTCCCTGTCTGAGATGACCACATGTGGTGCAATATAATATATATACTCTACATAATTATTACTGCGGACTATCAATATCCACGTAATGATCGTGGGGGCATCGGAGTGGCTGGTCAGTGAGTGATTGTGGGTTTGCAGTGGAAGCTGTTAAAATAGCCGGCCTGCTTACGGAGGGAGTGCAGGGCAGGCGCTGCTGCTACGGCTGGCAGGGATCGCTGAACCGCCGCGCCGACAGAAATGACTGCCTCGCTGCCTTTCATCTGTGCGCAGAATCAAAGCGCTTGTCGGAAACCATAAATCTCAGCCACATGAGGACAAGGGGATCATGTGATTCCATATTCTTTTGCATAGCCAAACACTCCTGACTCTCAGTGTTCTTAGGAAGTCTCCTATTACTGCATTTGAACTTTTTGTTGTTGTTTTTGTTAGTTGCCTTATTTTTTTTATACATTGAATTTCTCAGCTGACCAATGTCTGCTATTTATTGTGACCTACCATACCATGACCTTTTCAGTACAGCCCAGCTTATTTCCATTTCCTTTTCTATTTCGGAGGCTTCACCACCATGTGCTAAGCACAATTCATGAATCTCCTATAAGCTGACCCCAGTGGTCAGTGGGCCTATTGTTCTCAACAGGTTTTCTAAATCTGATGTTACAGTAGAGGCTAAGTGGTGACTGGAATACACACTGGCATTTTGTGGCATTCTCTTCATACGCATTTTCAACTCATTTCATCTACAATCACGTTCTTTTTGTTATTAGTGATTTAGTGCAGACAGGCATTAGCAAATAGGTACAGTAAGCCCTCAATCATGTGGAACGATGCCCATAGTCCATGATTTGTCTGCATACATGAAATGAAAAAGCATTTGTCCAGATGTCACTAGATGAAATTATTTAAAAAATGTCCAATGCAATCTTGTGAATATATATTTTCTTTTGGATCAAAATTTAGAAGCAACAGCAGTGGGCTCTCTGTTGGACACAGCATGGTGTGTGTATACATGTGTGTGTGTGTGTGTGTGTGTGTGTGTCTCTGTGTGTGTGTGTGTGTGTGTGTGTGTGTGTGTGTGTGGATGTCTGTGTTTGTGTGTGTGTGTGTGTGTATGTTTTCTTATGCAATTTATGATTCAGTGTTGAAGGCAATGGAAAAAAGGGCGTTTGAGCGTGGTGGACGCACTACGCAGGCCCCTTCCCTGGGCGGATGGAGAGCTGAGGTAATATAGCTCAGATGTTCTTTTATAGACAGAGAACGCTCTCTATACACTCTTCCCTGCAGCCCACTCCACACTCCAGGCCTCCTGATCGGGGGATGGGGTTTGAAGAGAGAGGCCAATCGTACATATTTAGCCTATATTTAGTCGGCAATTTTACAGAGATGGAGTAAGGAAATATGAACATTGTGACACTTGTCACAGAAATGTAAAACAGTAGTAAAGACAAGTAATTTATCAATAGGTCACTATGGTAAAAGTATAATGAGAACATAATTATATTCAAATATTAAATATTAAGACTTCAATTTGGCACTAAGGAGTTGTGAATGGAGAACTTGATCATGGTCATCACATTGACAGCTATTCTGCTGTAACAATGGCCCACTCGTTAGTGAGCACTGCCACCTCGTAAATAATCAGACAATGGCTGCCCGGGCAGCGTTGGGGAGCGGCACGCGAAGCCCAAGTGAAGCCAGCTGCCAGCGTGTATCGAGAAACTGCAGCAGCACGCGCTTTAATTACAGGAACCCGGCAAACAAATTTAGCCAGGATGCTAACCAAAACGGAGGAGGCAGAAGGGAGGGTTCACTTGGAAAAGTCACGGCTGGACGAGGGCTTCTTGAGCACGGACCACAGAGAAGAGGGGGGAGGCTATTTCAGGATCCGCCGCCCTCATTATTTATCATAGTTTTAGGCTCCGCACACAGAGGCAACCTACAATTGCGTGCATGCAGATGGGCCAGCCACCCGACCCTCCCACCCGTGCCAGACCCACGGGCCAGAGCCAGCCGGCTGCCCCACTCCCCCCCAAATATACCAGACATGGATGCAAGCCTGGGCTGCTCACAGAACATATCACTCACTCTCGCTGTCTCTCTCTCTCTCTCTCTCTCTCTCTCTCACACACACACACACACACACACACACACACACACAAAGCAAGAGTGGATCCGAGGGACACTGACCATTCAAATATACTGTACATGCATATAGACATTTGCAGCTAACATAAATGCATAAATAAATGCATACAGGTAGACACAGACAACCCACAAAGTCACAAATGCCACCATCACTTTTAATACACATAAACCCATATACGTAACCCAACCAAATTTAAATTTTACAAAATTTACAGTAATTGTTTCTACAGAGAAAAAGCTGTCAGAACACTTCAGCCTGATTAAACCGGGGTAACCATACTGAACTGTTAATACTGAACAAAAACTGAGCTAAACCCATCTGCTAACCTTTGTCCCAGCAGTCTGTCTGGCACATCACAGCACCAGTCTGCCATGTACAGTTAGCTAGTCTGTCCTTAGCTCAGGCCCTCTGCAGGGTGGCAATCCTTATGTGACTTTCCCAAGCTGAGGGTTTTGGGTTACACCCATTGACAACCTACAACCCAAAATCTCTCATGCCTGTGCTGCATTTAAATCACTACACCAAGAATTGACTGTGTGTTTAGTATAACACTGATTCATGCTCAAAGGATAGTTCTGTAAAATGTAAAAATTCTGAGTGAATTGGCAAGTGCATACATACTACATGAGCTGTCCCATTTATTTTTTTAACTTTAGTTCAATTTCAGTCCCTTCTTTAAGTCTATATTTTGGAAACAGCTTACAATATGTTTGCAGATCAGATACTCTCTAGGTACAGAAAATGGTCATGCTTATTTCATATAATATTCCAGGGGCTATTTGCCAGGTTTTAGGCTTGCTATGAACTTATTGCTACTTTTATTTATGAAAGCAAGCTCTCTGTCTCATTATTGTTTTAAACACCATCTATCCACTGCATACATACGGATTAAGATACTCAAGGTTGTACTGTATTAAAGCTGCCAACCCTCACGCATTTGATTGGTGTAAGAGCGTGTGGAGCTAATCAAATGAATGAATCTCACTCTCAATGTGTCAGAGTTGGCAGCTGTATTGTCAAAAATGCCTACTCCTTAGTGCGACTACTCCTTTGTCACACTAAAAGCCTAAAACATTAAGTAAGGAAAAATGACAACTCTTAGGATAAGAGAAAGGCTCCGGTTTCGAATCCAGGTGAGTACAGGATTGAGCCGTGCGGTCAACACAACACAGGTTATATTGGTGCCATGATCCAGATTGAGAGCGATGTTTAGGGGGTTGAGTGTAACGGTAGCCAGCTGGTACATAACTATGCAGTACGTACGTTGTGTAAACCTCCCTCGCGACACCTTAAGAGACGTGCTAGTGAGAGAGCTAGCACCCGTGGGTTTTAGCTCGACTCCCCATTCGAGGTGCTACAGTTTGTAGGTTCGAGTCCGGGCTGAGCTGCATGGTCAACACATTGCAGGTTAAATTTGCTTGAGGTCCCCTCAGTGATTAGTTGATGTGGCCTATCTGTGATGGTGAGTAGGCATGTGCTACATGATTACCGTGAAGGACGAGGGATAAATAAATAAATAAATAAAGATGACAGGCTGCAAATAAAATAGTATCAGAATACACTATGGATTGAAGTTTTTAAAATGGATCTCTATAGTGCCACATTTGCATAGACAGGAATTCATTTAATTTGAGGGCTACATAAATGTACACATTCTTCCTATTGCAATTTGTTGATGTTTGCAGGCATTGCTACTACATTGCTAGGTCTCCCGAACTGTCTCGGACTCTACTTTGGAACCAGACTAGCTATAGTGTGGACGTGCACGTCACCACGGTTCCGCCTGAGTGCTTCTGCTTTTAAGACCCGTTTCACACTGGGAGCGTGGCGTGAGCGTGTCACCTGCGTGGCGTGTTCATTTTTATTTCGGCTCCCATGTTAACAGGTTAGAGCTCGTACACCGCCTGCATAACACGCACGTGTGCATGCTAGAAATAGGACCGACGCCTATTTTTCATGCATCATGCAAGCGTGTTGGAAGCGTTTCCATTCAAAACAGTGAAGAAAAGAACGAAGAGGTGTTTTAATTGGCAGAGAGGCCGCCGCGGCGCCGCGTAAGACACGCTTCTGGTGTGCAAAGACATAGATAATGCCACGCAACCGACACGTCACGTTCACGCCACGCACCGGGTGTGAAACGGGCCTAACTGCACGCTGCATCTGTTTTGTCAATGGCGCTGCTCCGATGCATGTCAACGCAGAGGATTATGGGTATTTTGTTCACCTGAGGATCCACAAATGCATCCTTGAAAATTCTCAGAATGAAGGGCGCGAATTTCGGAGTATTCTTGACATTGGAACTGTGCTCGGCGGAGTTCGACGACGTGGTGTCCTTGAAAAGGTGGCTGTTAAGTATGCTTCCTTGACTTTGGGGAACAGCTACAGACTTTTACTTGCTAGCTAGCCGTGACCATATACACTGTACCATTGAATAAAATACCAAATACAATACCATTGATATCTGATGGCTAACTGGCTAGCATCAAAATGATTAATGTACTGTACATAGCCACCTCATCAGGAATTTTTAAGTAAGGGATAAAGGTCGCCGCGGTGTCCAGATATACAGAATTAATTGTCGAGGCGAGGGCCAAAGAAAGTAGTACAACAAACTGAACAAGTCGGCTTCTTATTAAACTGAACCACTTGTTTTCCTTTGCGTGCATGACTATTGCCTATGGTGGCAACAGGGCAATAAGCAGGATGACGGCGTTCGAGGTATCCCAATATACAGATCCATTATCCATTAATTCTGTATATCGGGACACTATTCATGATACATGTATTTAAAATACATAATTTGTATTTTATTGGGTTAAAAAAATGTTGCTGTGTTTTTTGTATCAAAATACGTTATAGGTGTGTATTTTTGTACTTTAAAAATACTGCCAAATATTTTTGCTGAAAGAATACTTTTGGTGAAAGTGTAAAACAATGAGTGTAGCCTCTGACTGGTGCTGACTGAGATACTGTACAGGAAGATGATCTAGTGCAAGATGAATAAAGTGTAGGTTGGTCACACACACAATACACTTCCTTTAATTAGTTTCTTGAGAACTTTAATCATCCAATCAGAAAACATGGAAGCGGTTATGTGCTCAAAAAGTTGCCCCATGTATCACCTAAACACCACAATGAAAAATCCATTGACATCAATATATCACCATTTAGCGCTTACATGGTACCCAGTTCCAGTTTTTTGGTCGCATAACACTGATCAATTTGCCAAACTCCTTGAAAAGTTTAAATTACTTGTCACGTTGTAGCAGATGTTCAGAGCATATCAACATTGTAACATATGACTAGGTGGCATTTAGCTGGCAAGTATATTGCTAAGTGAAACAGTGATTTTACAAAGCTACAGTTCAACAGATTCCGCTTGACATCCATTTAGAATTAGTAATGGCAGGTGAGAAATTAGTTGATATCTGGTGGAAAGAAGAAGTTCTACAAACAAGACAGTTTTAGTGATCAAAAGGTCCATTTAGAATGCCGTTCTATAGCAGCAAATTAACGCAAGTGCAATTTGTAACGCAAGTGCAATTAATGCAAGTGCAAATTAACGCAAGTGCAATTAACGCAAGTGCAAATTAACGCAAGTGCAATTAGTGGGATAATGGACTCAACGGCATTCAGGTAGCAGAAAATGAAATAGTATTATGTGTGTAGTAGGCCTATATAAAGTAGGCCTTTATATAAAAAAGATTAGAATATTTGTGTTATATGCATGTATATTTAATTCCTCTAAAGTATATTCCCTAAACATGTCCCTGATCTTATGTGAATCTGTGGGATGCAGACCACAACATGGTCAGATCAAAATTCTGACCCTGACCACAGGTAGACAAACATAAGGTATCCTTATTGTATCCATAAAACCTTGATAAAAACTAAGACAGTGTTTGACCTATCAGACAACATATTACTTTAAGAAATACATAGGCTACTAAACTATTCCACCTAGAGAGATTCGTTTAGAAAATCAGTACACCCACCGACATCTTTCACTCTGGTCAGAAAAAAAGTTCCTTTTAGGGTTGTTCTTTTACAATAAATGGATATGGACTCTCCGGTGTTCCTCATAGATACAGACAAGTAATTGTAAAAGAAATAAAACATGTTCAGTTAACGCAAAAATATGAAAGAAAAGACACTGATTTGTTTGATACTGATTGGTTACATTGTAACTAGATTATTTATCTAAAATCCTGAATTGTAACACTTAACAGAATCCAGAGTGTAAGGTAGAACCTTTAAGGCTTCTACATACCTGACGCACCCGACCGGTAGCGCGACAATGTGACGTCAAAATGACGTAGATCTCTCTGGCGCGCCAGGGTTTGGGCGGTGTAGCACACGGTAGCGCACCACTCATTTTTTTTCAGACGAGCGCGACAAGGCGGAAACAGGAAGATGGACTAGTTCGAGGGCAAGCTAGAGTTGCAGTGTTTTGTTACAGTCGTGAATTTTTAATAGTTTGCTGGATAAGTTAACAAAGTTACCAGTGAGAGTTGCAACACATGGAATCAATTTATTTTCAAACAAAGGATATCTATTAAGGCCTGAACAAAATCACTTTCCACTTCAGGAAATTACACAAACTCAGCCAGCTGCTAGCTAGCTAGCCAGCTAACTAAACTGTTTAAATTATTAAAATTTCCCTCAGGATGACTAAAGTATCTATCTATATATCCATCTATCTATCTATCTATCTATCTACCTGTGCACACACCTTGGAAACTAGATGATAATGATGATGGTAGTTGTGAATAGTAGCGACCAAAGTCTGAAGTACCATCCCAGAGGCTAGCTACTAGTGTTTCCAGAGAATAGGCGTGTTCGACTTGAGGCAGATCTGACTTGATGTGATGCATGCTGGGTTGAACACAATGCATACTGGGATGGACGCTATGCTTGCTGGTTAGAAATTCAGTCCGACTTCTGTTCAGCCGGGGAGGGACTTACCACCGTGACACCATGTCACATGACCTTAAAATATCGCGGGAGTCTTAGCCTGCAGTCAGATCTTGCAGTTGCCTTCCACGAGCTGCACGAGCTAAAACACGCCCTCATGACGTCAGTTCAAAGACGTGATAGGGCCATTTAGGAGGAATGTCCTCATGACGATTATGACGGGAGTCTCATGCTGCTTCCTTATGTTGGAATATGCGAAAATAAACAGAAATCGAAGGGATACCTTCTTATACGTGATTTCTGCAACAATGGTAGGCTAGCTTACTGAAAACGTTTGGATATTCTGTTATTTTCTGCTGTTGGCTAAATAGATAGACACACATATAGGGGAAACACTTGATATTGAATTTATGTGCTACAATGCAGGCCTGTTAACTGTATGACAACAGTGGTTTATTTAAACTACATCATAAGAATTTATTTCGTCAGTCATCACGCTCATTTTAATGAGTAAGAATGAAAGTTCTGCTGTGTTTATTGCAAACAACATTCCGCGATATCTCCCGCAATGTCTCCCGCGAGTCACATCAGGCAGACTGTAGCCTGTCTGTCCGGGATGAGCTGCCCTCTGTTGTAGCTCCTCCCGGCTAGCCTCTGAAGATCACGTTTACGTAGAAAGCCAGACCAAGTCAGACTCAGTCCAAGTCGAACACGCCTAATGTCTAATAGGAAGAGAATTGGCACTGTCTGGTTACTTCCGGTTTCTGGACTGGTTGCAGTTCCTCCTCAGATTCCACTTGAGGGCGCTCGCAGGCGAGTGCAGAATGCATGGAGGTCTATGGAGCTTTACCCCTCAATATCCACTTTTCTCTGGATATAATTTTTTGAGTAGTAATTTGAATGTTGCATTCGCTAGGAGAGGCATTATATTTTTTGAAGTCACGTAAGTCTTCTAAAAAGCCTTTCAAATATGTCAATGACGTCATTCATTAGCACAATGCTAGGACATAAGTACTCGTTCATTCAACTTTAGATCTAAAATCTATATTGAACCTGCATAAACTACAATAAAATCAACGATTCTTCTACGACAAGCAGGTGAAAGAGATACATTTAGCCGTCTAGCTCCATAGACCCCCATTTAACCTGCACTCGCCCGCGATCACCCCCAGTGGAATTCTAATGGAACTGCAACCAATGTCGATACAATGAGGCTTAATAGGAAGTGCCAAGGCTCTCCGTAGACGGGCTCTGGTGTTTCTTACTGCAGCTTCTTCTGCTGTGTAGCGTAGTTAACGTTAGTCTTTTCACAACAGCGACACCTCTGTTCAGGAGAATATTGCAACTAGTGTCGCGACCACCACGCGCGAGTATAAATGGTTACGGCGCTTCTGTGACGTCACATTGTCGCGCTACTGGTCGGGTGCGTCGAGTATGTGGCGCACTTAACACCATGTACTTAGGTTGTAACAACAAGCACTTCCTATTACATGTGTACTATGCACAAACAGATAGATAATAATAGTACATGGTATTACATTTTGTTACGGTTTGTTATGTGTTTCATAATGCAGATACACTGTAACAAGGGTTTTGTAATCGTGCAATCCAGTTGTACGAGGAGCTCTTCTAACGAGTAGTAGGATGACAGAAAAACAGGAAGTTGCGTAAAATTACGCGACTGCATGCCCCCCGAAGGTCATCTGACGAGAAGCAGTCTCATAAAGTTCATGGCGACTTCAAAACTAAAGTTTTGTAACAGTAATTAGCGGTGCTCTTTCACTCTTCTCTTTCTTTTTACTTAGCAAATTTAATGTCCATTTCAATTATTCGCACACATCGCAATGCCTCGGGTTATGTTATGTAAGGGGTAATGTATAGAACGCCGGTCATTATCAGGAAAATAAGTCCCGACAAGGCGAACCGGAACCAGACACGCCAGCGGAAGGGTCTTGCTTCGGGCTGAAGGGACTTATTTTCCTGATAATGACCGGCGTTCTGTACATTATCCCGCTTATTATATGGCTACTGGCCAAAATGAAAAAATAAACTCCACGTGATATGTCCCTTTACATTGATCTGTTACCGTTTCGTCGTGGCTTTTGCTGAGAAACAAATAGTTCCCAACACACGCTAAACTTGACTCAAACATTCTTTAGAACACAACTGTCTGCTTTCGCTTTTGAATGAAGTCCCATTGCAAGAAGTGACCAGACTACTTGCGCAGTGATATGAAAGACGTAAATTAGAAGCACGAAACCCATTGCCATTTACAGCGGTAATTATATGTTTGTAATTAAATGAATTTATTTTACCGTAAGAACGTTGGGAAATCTCATTCAAGTCAATGAAGCGTTCTACTAGCATTGTGAAGAGCCGTATAATAAGTTGTGCTGTTGTGCATGGAATATTGTGTAATGTGTTGTTTATCCATTGGTGTCGGTAAAAATGGCTAGCAATGTTGCTGTGCTGCTAAAAACAAACGCTGCGGCAACAGGAGGCATCCATTGGCTCTCTGAATCTTTGCGTTGCAATCTTTGCGTCTCACAAGGAAGTTATGCCATTTCAATAATTACGAGCTGTGACAAGCTGGCACCACGTACAACTGGATCACACGATAACATACAGTGACTGAGAACAGCATTTTAGGTTGTTGTGCTAGACTAATGACAATAAAGTTCTTGAGTCTTGAATACATATTATCAACAAATGAGTAACAGGTTAATACAGACTGAAATGTGTGATACAGCATATAGTTTACATTTGTGTAAAATAATTCACTTTTGTGTCCTCACTTTTGCTGATCAAATGTTTTCACTACAATATTGAGATGCTAGAATTCTAGTTGGCTTTTGTGCTATGAAAACATAATTTTTTGATGATCTCCTACTTCAGACAACAGACTATTATGATGATGGCCTCTATGTGTTCACTTGGGAGGTTTGATCATAGGTTTCAGTACACTAGAGACTATATTGTAAAGCGACCTTGAGTTTGAGAAAGGCGCTATATAAATAAAACATATTATTATTATTATTACTATGTTACTTCTGTGTTAAGCACCATAGACTTTGAAAGGGGGCTAAGTAGCTAACTGATGTCAGCTAAATAATAAGATACCAAAAAAATTAACTAAACGAAACAAATCCACACACATTCACACATTCAATCAGCACAGCAAAACGGTGACGCCAGGGCTGACCACCACCCAGCAGAAGCATATACATCAATAAATATAAATTTTCGAAAATGGGTGAAAATCAGGACTACCAGGCTTTAAGGCCAGTGCCCACTGTAGCTCAGCCTTATGTTGTTCTATCACCTTTCCCTCCATAAATAGCACATTGCTCTGTGGCAGTGGCCTGCTGACAGGGGACTCTAATCAGCACGTCTCCTTGGGCATTTCTGGTTGCCAAAGGCAAACCTGATCGCTGACGAGGCTCCACTCCTCTTCTTCACCTCGCAGTTTAACTCAACCGAGTCTCACAAACTAACAAGACAAGGCATAGCTGTTTACCCCCCTAAACACTAGATCCTTATCTTTTTAATAAATACATAAATGATCAAGATGATTTTCTTGGCCTCAGTGGATATAACACTTGTGTATGGAGTCAAGTTCTACAGAAAAAAGTTAATATTTTAAAGATTTCCTTTACTTTGCTGGAGATCACAACACATTGTTTTCTTTTCTCTGTTCTGAAGAGCAGTATTGTGTAGACAAGCACAGTCCCACAATGACCTCAAACTCACAACCTAGACTTGTGCAAGCAAGGAGGCTAAAACCTATGGGTGCTAGCTTCTGTCACTAGCACATCTCTATACTGTAGGTGAGGATTACTGGACTGTACCAAATGGCTACCATAACATAGGCACATTTAGGCTTTTAAGAAAACACTCCATAAATTAGAGGTGAATCTTGGAATGACAAAACCTCAAGCTTCAAAAACAGACCAACCACATTTCTAGCTCTTCAGAGAAACTCTTTTGACTATCACTTGAGTTGTTGTCATCTCCAGAGCGAAAGACTGAGAACATGGTCAAATGATAGAGAGTATGGGGAAAGAGTGATTAAAACCAGATCAAAATCATGAGACGTTTTAGTTTAAAGTGCTGTGCATGTTGTAAAGCTAAGGTTGAAAATGTTTCAAAAAGTACACAGATAAAAGTGAGTGGCCTTGTTAGCTGTGTTAGGCTGCCTATCGGGCCGTCTCATCAGGGACTTTTGCGCCAGACGGCAGTTAACAGAGGTAGCATAGAGGCTGGTCACTTTAGGTGACAGATATGATCAGTGTGAGACTAACAGTCAACATTGAGGGAGTGATAACAATGTGACACTGATGCAGATTTCTGAACCAGATTCTGAATGCGTGCGGACGGTAGGTGGATCTTATGAGTTTCTTCCTTTTTCTCACCATAAAATAGCCACAGTGTATGTAGAACACAGAACTACCACCTTAAATGTTATTCGTATTCAGGTGCCATCATGCTATAATTTGCATACAACATGCATAGAATTGGGTAAGAACGCATATAGCTGGGTTTTAACTAGTCCATCAATTCTTTGTGATGTATAAAGACAGGTAAGCAGCAGAGTTACTGTTTAGATGCAACATCTATAGATCAGAGTTCTATATGATCATGTTTTGAAAATAGGGAAATGAAATGAATGTGTTTGGGGAAGGATGAGAAGTACTGTTCTGAGCACGAGAATCATTTTTAAACATATGCCCGCTTGGGGGAAATGCCCTCTTGTGCAGTCTGGCACAGTTGGCTGTTTCAGAATGTGTGTACAGCACGTGCAGATCAGAGAAGAGAGTAGGGGTTTCTGGAACAGAAGTTTACATGTCTTCTGTGTCCACCCTCACACAGCCCCCTACACGGCGACAGGAGCGCCTGAGATGGCCTAGTTAGATTAACAGCGTGTGTGTGTGCGTGCGTGCGTGCGTGAGTGTGTGTGTGTGTGTGTGCGTGAGTGTGTGTGCGCGTGTGTGTGTGTGTGTGCGCGTGCGTGTGTATGAATATATATATTCAGTCTGTGTCTGAGTTTGTGCACATGAGCGTGTGCACCAGTGAGCTGTAAGTATCTCTTTGTGTCTGCATGTTTTTGAAGGGTACCAGAGTCAAGTCAGGTGAACCAGAAATGAAGATGCAGCACCCATACCCATATAATAGCCATTTTTTTAGTTAGTTAGTTTGTTTATTATGATTCAGTTTCACATTATCTGTACAATGGTGCCATCACATCACATCCCATTACACACACACACACACACACACACACACACATCACACAAAGGCTTAGCCTATAGCAGAGACTTGAACACATCAACATACAGCAGACCTAAGCACATTAAACACTAATGTTTAAATGCTGATATATTTTTTAAACACATTAAACACTAATATATGTTTAAATTCTGATATTTCAATAACTAAAGGTTGATTTAAAAGATGGGCCATGAAGATGTTAAAAGATGAAGATTTATGTTTAAATGTATCGATCAGTCAACTCTCATTTATCATCATGTCTTTATAACTGTTTTTTTTGTTTTGTTGTTGTTGTTTTGTTTTTTTCATGAGACAGGCACTGTCCACTTTGAAGTGTTTTTACATGGATTGGCCGCTGGTTTGGTTATTCTAGCAGATTTGTACTGTTTGAAGGAGACCACTTGTTGCATTTTTGTTTTAGTCATGGTTTCTTTGAAAGGCAGAGTTGTAATTAGTGGTCTCAAACGGGGACCTTTCTGACCACTTTCCTTTCGGTCTTATAGAACATACATGGTGCAAGTAAATATATAGACTGAGCCATCTAAACATTTCTCATTTCCACATTTTTATTGGAAGATGTTTTAATTGCTGTTTTTGGTTGTCAAATGTCAAATACCGTTTGCCCATTTGTGGGTTCAGACTGAGTATTACTACTATTATTTTGTTTTTGTTTGATACATATTTATATATATTTCTCTCATTGACATGTTGTCAGATTAAAATGCATTTTCGGCCAGACCTACACTTATTTATATGAGAAAAACACACTATATGGTTTAATGAATAGAATCAAGTAAGTACCAGGGCTGTTATCACAATGGTGACTGACTTCCTCATGAGGACCTGTGTGTGTGTGTGTGTGTGTGTGTGTGTGTGTGTGCGCGCTATTGTGTGTGTGAAAATGTGTGTCTGTCTGTTTGAAAATGTGTGTCTGTGCCTGTATCTGTGTGTGAAAACGCGCCAGGGGTAGTGGCACACTGATAAATGTCGAGGCAGACATTGGCTGTGATACACACACACACACACACACACACACACACACACACACACACATCTTTCCATGGCCTCATCAGAGCACAAACCCCGCCTGTAGACCTGATGGGTGACCGTGACTCAACCTGATCATTGAGTAATGAGCTCTTTATACTGTAGGCCTTTCTCTTCCCCAATCTCTGCACAGACTCTGACTGAGATGCAAGACAAGATCTGCTTCTATACACAGAGTATATTGGTGATTTGCCAGTTTCACCATAAAATAACCTTTCAAATTCAAAAGGGATACTCAACTATTTATAATTCGTGTAATTTAGTGATCATTTAAATTTGCATTTCAAACACAAATGGATCAGTTGATAAAGTGTGCAACATGTTTATGGTTTCATTTAAAATGACAAAAAGGATACCTTACTTTGAGGTTCAAAGAGCACCTTGGGAGACTCTATGAAATTATAAGACAAGGTACTGCAGTCACATCACAGTCTAACAGAAAACATTTTCACTGTCAAGAATGGCCCACTTATTGCTCTCAGCAGTCCCAATCTCTTGCCAAAGCAGATCTTTCATATTGTACCTCCATCTCCGCTCCAGAGCGCAGCGTTTCCAGTGCCCTCCCCCCCCCCCAGACCAACTCCCCTCAACCTCCCCGATTCTTTGCTCAGCATTGCAAATGATAGTGAGAGTAATGAAGCTTTGGCTGTGGGATAGCCAATTACCCCTGGCCCAGCCATTCTCCTGACACCTGCAGCGGGCTCCCCCCAGGCTACAGAGGCCCTGTAAACACCTCATCAACTGATGAGCCAGACTGGGGCTCCACGGGCCCCCTAATACATTACTTATGTGAGATACACACTTACACGTACACAACACACACATACACACACACACACACACACAAACACATAACCATACACGCTAACTTATTATATTTATATTGTTTGTAGTGGAGTGTGGGTATGTATATGTGTGTATACTGTACTTGCATGCATTCACACTAACATGCATAGTGCATATAACACACACTCCAAAAGACATGGGCCGTTTGTTTGTGTCCCAGTGTGTGTGCGTGTGTGTGTCAGTGTGTCCACTGTATGGATGGATGTATCTGTGTGAGGCCGTGCATGTGTGAGCATTCCACCGGGCGTGGGCAGAGGAGTGTATCCATGGTGCCGGATGGACTCGTTTCTGCCCTCCGTTTCCATGGCGTTGACTCGGCGGAGGAGGTGAAAATGAAAGTCGGTGGGACAACGTCTCACGCCTCACCCCGTACTGTCCTGTGAGAGGGTGTGTGTGTGTGTGTGTGTGTGTGTGTGTGTGAGAGAGAGAGGGTGTGCGTGTGTGTGTGTGTGTGTGTGTGTGTGTGTGTGTGTGTGTGTGTGCACGCACGTGTGTGTCCAAAGGTGCACAGATGACCCTCCTCTCAGGGGCCCGTTTACCTGCTGGGGACCCACAGACAGTGATAGTTGTCACAGGGGAAAACGGAAGGAAAGCTAAATGAATGAAAGTAAAACAGACAGACAGAAAGAGAAAGAGAAACGCCCAGGTCCCACACCTACATATTTGCTTCATCTCAATCACAAAGGCCGCACCGCACGCATGTCCACAGATGTGGCAACCACGTTTTTTCATCCGCCAAATCACAAATCACGCTCGTCCATTGTGTTCCAACGCTCCTCGTGCATCTGCATAGCCCCGGCCCCTCCCTGCCACCCAGACACTGAGCACACTGTCACCGTCAGGTCACAGACATGGCTGCACTCATACTCCAAATGATGGCAGCTCTACCACACTTCCATTGTTAAAATGGGAGATATTTCTGATCTAAAACGGGCTGGCTCACAAAATGCCAAACCAGGACATGGCATGGGCATCACTGGGCATGGACAACAACAGGCCAGCGTGTCAGGGTTCAGTGCTGATAATTACAGGAAGACCTGTCATGGTAAACACCGGAATCTCCTCATCTCAGGCTTTTAATATATCTGCCACTCACTGAGTCTGGCGGTAGGTCCCACATGCCACAGACATGGGAGTTTTGTGAGGATGTGTGGCGATGTGACCATGATAACAGTAGAGATATATGTTCCTACACATTCAGGCTGAAGCTTATGTATCCCATATAATCATGTGTTTGCTACATAATGTACATCAGTAGCCCTATAGTTATAGTTTTGTATAAATGTGTCTGAGTTTAAAATTTGCATATATTTCTACATGGATTGTTTTCATCATTTTGGAAGTCATAAGTGTTTTCTTTATTTACTCCGATATTTAGGATCATTCCTTCAAATGAAGACATTCAAATTGGGAAAAACATAT